>NC_088236.1:6855423-6866932 GCF_036934945.1 Oncorhynchus masou masou | reverse complement strand
GGTTTTTCTTTTTACTTGTTTTGGAAGAGAAGAGAACGAGCGCCATTCTCCTTGCGGAGATGGTGCTAAATACATCAACACGGTCGGTCCCTGGGATTGGGCTGGCCAACAAGATTCGGTTTGCTTGGAAGGAAAAGGAGTTGGAGCCTTTACGACTGGAATCTTTTGGAAGGATAACATTGATGGGGATTCTAAAGCTGACGGTGAAGGACGTGTTTTGTTTCCAAGGCAACTCGTTGGAGGGAGCATACGACGTGTCACTATATACAGAGGAGAAACACGATGATATCCTGAGAAGGGCAAGAGCAGTGGGAGGTGAGAGGCCGATGAGCCATTATGAAATAACAAGCCTGGCGAAGAATAACTTTAGGGTTGTAACTGTCAACATTTACAACCCTTACGTTAAGGACGAAGAGGTGAGGGCTTTTCTGGGGAGATACATGGATAACGTCTCCTCAGCTAGGCACCTCAAAGACTCCCTTGGGTTTTGGAATGGGAGGAGAGGTTTCCAGGCCCTCCTCAGGGAGGACCCAAAGGGACATGGTGGATACCTCCATCCTCCTGCTATGTTCTCCCTTGGGGCTGACAGGGGGACGTTGTTTTATGCACGTCAGCCCCCATTTTGCAGGCGCTGTATGGCCTACGGTCACATATTCGCCTCGTGCAGTACAAGAAAATGCAGATTTTGTGCATCTGAGGATCACGAGGCGAGGGATTGTGACAAGCCTAAGACGTGCCATGGGTGTGGCTCGTCAGCACACCTGTGGCGGGAGTGCCCGGCCCGTCAGAGGTCATATGCGTCTGCGGCTGGGGGGGGAGCAGGAGCGGGGGATGGGGGAAGAAGAGGAGGGGAATGAAGCACGCCTCATGACCAGAGTACAGGTCCAGAGGGGAAGGCCGCAAGGAAGGAAGAGGAGCAAGAAGCGGCGGATGGAAGAGAGAAGGAAACGGAAGGCACCGGGAGTAGGAGAACCAGGAAAAGCGGCGGAAGAAGGCAACCGAGTGGAGGAGCATGAGAGAGAAGAAAGCGAGGGAGGAGTGGTGGAGAAGGAGACGGTGGAAGAGCAAGTGGACTGGGGGGAACGTGCCCTGGTGGAAGAGATGAGGGGTATGGTGGAGGAGCTGGCGGGGGGGGGTGGTATCTCTCCACTGCCGCCATCACCAAAGAAGAGAATGAAGAGGAGGGTGCGATTGGCCGACAGTGAGGGGGAGGGGATGGCCAGGAGAGTGATGGGGGTGGGAGAAACCTCTGGGTTCCTGCTGGTTTCCACAGGCCCTCAACTTCTGTTGGGTGGGGACACACCTAACAAGACTCAGGACTGGGTACAGGAGGAGGTGGGGAGTTTTTTGTTTGGGGACTCAGCATCCCCAATTT
This sequence comes from Oncorhynchus masou masou, assembly GCF_036934945.1. Taxonomy (NCBI): domain Eukaryota; kingdom Metazoa; phylum Chordata; class Actinopteri; order Salmoniformes; family Salmonidae; genus Oncorhynchus; species Oncorhynchus masou. The sequence goes on along the minus strand of NC_088236.1, from coordinate 6,865,557 downwards.
TTTTCCAAGCCAGCTGCAACACTGGGGAGGGGGAGGATTGTGGGGGTAGACCCAGGGTGCAGGGCACCCCGGAGCCAAACACTATTCCTGCATCCTGGGATGGTGTGATGGAGGAAGAGGGGGGGATGTCGGGATTACGGATGTTGTTCTCACCGGTAGATATGGAGCAGGGGAGCATCGGATGAGTCTCCTGTTTTTGTTTTTTTCTGTCTGGGTTTAGAATTTGAGTGTATTACATATTTTTATTTTTTCATGGAGTCTAATTTTACTTTTGTTAGTTTAAATGTAAGGGGTTTAAGAGATGTTGTTAAGAGGAGGGCGGTTTTTAGTTATTTGGAGGGTGTGGGGTTTGATTTTTGTTTTTTACAGGAGGTTCACCTGAGGGATGGAGGGGATGTTAGTAGATTTAAGAGGGAGTGGGACAAGGGGGAGTCGGTTTGGGGTATTGGGGGGGTGCACTCATCTGGGGTAGGGATTTTGTGTGGGCACAGGGAGGTAAAAGTGGAGGATTCTTTTGTGGTAATGCAGGGGAGGGTTATAGGGGTGGATGTCACGATAAGGGATTGTAAATTTAGATTAGTGGTGGTGTATGGGCCACAGGTGGTGGCAGACAGGAGGGAGATGGTGGACTGTCTGACGCCCCTGTGTGTCACAAATAGGAAATTAGTGATAGGGGGGGATTTTAATACAGATTTAGGAAGAGGGGGGGATAGCAGTGCAGGTGCCATTGCCAGGCTAATGGCTTGCCATGGTCTGGTAGATGGTGGTCTGCACACTACTCCGAAAATGGCCGGTCCTACATGGTGCAACTCCAGGGGGGTTGAGCGGAGGCTCGATTATATTTTTGTACCCAGGTCTTTGGGTAAGTTGTCTGGGCGGCTGTTGACTGTCTTCTTTTCGGATCACGACGGGGTGCTCCTGCAGGTGGGGTCGCCAGTCTGCCTCTTTGGTAGGGGGTACTGGAAGCTAGATCGGGATGTGCTGGAGGAGCAGGCTTTTGTTGACGGGTTTTATGGTTTCTTTTGGAGGCTTGAGGGTCTCCGGTCCATGTGCGAGGGGGTGTTAGAGTGGTGGGAATTAGTTAAGGTGAGGATTAGGGCTTTTATAATAGGGTATTGCAAGAGGAAAAAAAGGGAGAAGAGGAGGGAGGTGGATCGTATCCAAAGGTTAATTGAACTCGAATACGAGGCAGGCAACCTCGGCGGGTCGTTTGACTGGGAGAGATCCGCAAACCTAAAGGCGCAGCTCAGGGAGTTGCAGGAGCGGAAGGCTCGAGCTTTCCTGGAGCGTGCGCATAGCGGCTTTCTAGAACATAATGAGACATGTTCTGCTATGTTCTTTAAGTTGGTTAGGGCAAGACAGAGTAGGAAGGTAATGCATGGTGTTAGGGAAGAAAATGGTAGTATAGTTAGAGAACCAGAGGATATGGTCAGGTTGACAATTGATAATTTCCAAGGTTTATTTAAGGAAAGGGAAATAGATGTAGAGCAGGGAAATGTGTTTTTAGAACACTTGTCCAGGCGGTTGCCGGAGGACATTAGAGAAGTGATGGAGGCCCAGATCTCACTAGAAGAGGTTGAGTGCTCTTAGGAGGATGGGAAAAGGGAAGGTGCCTGGGATGGATGGGCTGCCGGCTGAGTTTTATCTCAAGTTTTGGGGTATACTTGGACCAGTGGTCCTCGAAGTCTTGAAGGCCATCCTTGAGACGGGGGTCCCGGGGGGATCAATGGCTGTTGATGTGCTGTCACTTTTATATAAGAAGGGGGAAGTAACAGACCTTGGCAACTGGCGGCCGTTGACCATGCTGTGTGTAGATTACAAGCTACTTGCAAAGGTTTTAGCAGACCGGTTGCGCACAGCCCTTCCCTACGTCGTTCATGAGGATCAGACGTGCGGGGTAGAGGGCCGCTCTATTTAATGGAACCTACAGTTAATCAGGGACTCCATCGCTTGGGTTGAAGATAGAGGACTGCCTTTTATGGTAGCAGCGCTAGATCAGGCGAAAGCCTTCGATCGCGTGAATAGATCCTTTTTATTCAGAGTGTTAGGTCGATTAGGATTTGGGGAGAAGTTTATAGGATGGATTTGTACATTATATGTCGGAGCGGGGTGCCGAGTTAGTGTAAATAGTCACTTGGGTGACGTTTTTGACCTCTCGTCTGGGGTCAGGCAGGGGTGCCCACTCTCGGCTCTCCTCTTCGTTCTGTACATGGAGCCTCTGGGGGCTGCCATTAGGGCAGACACAGGGGTGGAAGGTCTGCTGATCCCTGGAAGTGGTGGGCTGCGTGTTAAGATGGCGCAGTACGCCGACGACACTTCCTTGTTGTTGTGCAAGGACTCGTGCCTGACAAGGTCCCTTGCCATCTTTGGGGATTTCACCCGAGCGTCGGGAGCAGTTCTGAACCATGCAAAGTCTTCCGTCAAGTTTTTCGGAAGATGGCGCGGTAGAACGGATGTGCCTGGGGGGTTATCTCTCTGTGAGGGGGCCCTGAGGATTTTCGGGGTCCATTTTGAGACCTTCGGTTCAGCGACACTAAATTGGAACATGCGTATCGCAGTAGTACAGAGGAAGCTAGCAATGTGGAAAGCTAGGTATTTGTCTTTTATGGGCAAAGTCCTGGTCCTAAAGGTGGATGTGTTGCCGTCTCTTTTGTATTTGGCATACATCTACCCATTGCCGACTTGTCTGAGGAGACCTCTAGTGAGGCTTGTGTTTCAGTTTATGTGGAGTGGCAGGTGCGAGTGGGTCGCCAGGGAACGCATGCTCTGTCCCATCGGGGAGGGAGGTAGGGGGGTACCACATTTCCCCCTCAAGCTGGACACAATTTTTGTTTCTTTCTTGTTAACGGAGCTTGCTCAGCCAGTGATACACCCGTCCGGTTACCTTCTGCGGGTATTTTTCTCGTATCAGGCGAGAAGCATAATGGTGTGGTCTAACACGGGTCCTCGGGCGGAACAGCTGCCGTGGCACTTTGGTCATGCGGCCAAGTGGCTGCGTGCGCACCCTGAGGTTGAAGTTGCCCGAGTAGGTTTAGATCACAGGCACCTGTACGAGGAGGTCAGAAAGGCAGGGAGTCCGGCGCCTGTAGTGGGCATCTCGGAAGTGGTCTGGGAGGGAGTGCAGGTGCGGGGTCTGGACAACAGTCTCAAGGACTTGAATTGGTTGAGCCTTCATAAGTGCTTGCCGGTACGTTCCATCATGTACCGGTATAGTTTGGTGCAATCCCCCACCTGTCCAAGATCCTCTTGTGGCAGGGAGGAGACTGTGCGCCATGTCTTTTGGGACTGTGCCTTTGCCGGAGTAGTATGGGCTAGGGCACGGGTGTTGTTAGGTTTGGTAAAGGGGGATTTTGTATTGACGTGGGCCAGGTTAGAGAGGGGTGTAGGGAGAGCGAGAGGGACGGATAGGGACAGGTTTCTGCTCTGGCTTCTCATGAGTCTCTTTAAACGGGGGCTGTGGGAAGCCAGGCAGAACATGGTGAAGACAGGGAGAGATTGGGGGGTGGAAGGGATAGTGAGGAGGGTGGAAGGAGATTTGAGGGGGAGGATGAAGAGGGAGGAGAGGAAGTGGGGGCAGCATGCTGCTCGGGAGAGGTGGAAGGGGGGTTTAGGGCTGGGTGTCATTTAGATTTGTAAGAGGATAGATTAGGGACGGGGAGATAGGGAAAGGTGTTTTGTAGGGTGACGGGGAGGGAAGATGCTCCCCTGAGGTTTTGTTTGGGGTTTATGATTAGTTTAATTAAAATACCATTATTTGAGTATGCATGTAAATTATGAGTTGTAAAGAATGAATGGTATTGAAGATAATAAATTATTTTTTATAAAAAATAAAAAAAAAGATAGGACAGTTTTGGTTTTTCCACGGTTCTTGTTTTGTAGATTGTTGTACTTTCATCTTTATTAAAGATGCACAAAACTAACCACGCTGCATTTTAGTCCGCCTCTCTTTCCCCACAAGAAAACCATTACAATTTCAAATTTAAAGGAACAACTCAAGCCAACAACTCACCGGGAAATGAGAGCAGGATGTGGGTTTGTCATCGCTCTTTAGTGGACAGAAATAGAGAGGTAGACAGAGACAGGGAGGATGGACTGCTTTTAAGTGCGTCATGCAAGAAAATCCTATGCAGGTAGACAGGTACTCCTATCGTGATTGATTACAGGCATTTCCAACCTGTCAAATAGACGTTTCAAATCTGTTTGTTTTTTTACCAATAGGTTTATCTGGTTTTACAACTCAAGACCAGACGAGCAAAAAAAAACATTTTAGGCCTATGATTCCCGACAGAGAGAAACTGTTAAAAAAACAGGTTTGCTTTAATATAGGGGTGTGGATAGGGGTGTGGATAGGGGTGTGGATAGGGGTGTGCCATAATGGGCAAGCAACATCCTTTTATTCATAGATGTCTATAAAAGGTTTTATTAGTCATAAACATCTATGGCCTACGCATCATTTCAGGGAACAGGGGAATGAAAAACTAACGCCGAACCCGGCCATTCACCAGTTCATCATTAACATAAAGAACTGTCTATCCCGGCTTGTTATGGTATGTAGATGACCAGGGTTGGTCTGGAAATCAGGAAATAAAGAAATAAAATAACTGAACAAATCAAAATACAATAGCTTAGATTATTTGTTGTCCTTTTTGAATGGAGTCATTAGGGCTTAAAGTTATTTTTGATTGAAATTTCTGTACGTTTAACATCCAACTTGTCGCCAAATCTTGGATGACTTTGGACTGAATCCCAAATGGCACCCTATTCCCTATGTAGTGCACTACTTTTGACCAGAGCTCTCGACTAGGCCCTGGCCAAACATAGCCCCTTTTACACCTTGGCTAACATTTGAGTTTTCGTAATCTGATCAATATGATCCAATCACAAAGCTTATCTGATCAATATGATCCAATCACAAAGCTTATCTGATCTATATGATCCAATCACAAAGCTTATCTGATCTATATGATCCAATCACAAAGCTTATCTGATCAATATGATCCAATCACAAGGCTTATCTGATCTAGGTTTTGTAGCGTCTAATCATTGTTATTAAAATGTGTTTCTTATCCATCCAGGGTGTCTGCGTTGTGATCAGATTAGCTGACGTGTCCCTGTAGGGTGAATTTGGGAATAAAGTAGGACACTTTTTAGCATCTCTGTCTTCTGTAAACATTGAACATCTAATCAACATATTATCACAACACACGATACATTTCTGAAATCCTCAAGATGTTTCCTAATCACACAACAACAACAAAAACTAAATGTGACACACCCACTTGTGTACACTGAGTCAAAACCATATTTTCAGTTGACGTTTGGTGGACTGGGACAGCAGGTTAGACACCCTAATAGCAGCATAGATCAACTGGTACACCCTTATTACAGCAGGTTAGATCAACTGGTACACCCTTATTACAGCAGGTTAGATCAACTGGTACACCCTTATTACAGCAGGTTAGATCAACTGGTACACCCTAATAGCAGCATAGATCAACTGGTACACCCTAATAGCAGCATAGATCAACTGGTACACCCTTATTACAGAAGGTTAGATCAACTGGTACACCCTAATAGCAGCATAGATCAACTGGTACACCCTTATTACAGCAGGTTAGATCAACTGGTACACCCTTATTACAGCAGGTTAGATCAACTGGTACACCCTAATAGCAGCATAGATCAACTGGTACACCCTATTAGCAGCATAGATCAACTGGTACACCCTTATTACAGCAGGTTAGATCAACTGGTACACCCTTATTACAGCAGGTTAGATCAACTGGTACACCCTAATAGCAGCATAGATCAACTGGTACACCCTAATAGCAGCATAGATCAACTGGTACACCCTAATAGCAGCATAGATCAACTGGTACACCCTAATAGCAGCATAGATCAACTGGTACACCCTTATTACAGCAGGTTAGATCAACTGGTACACCCTAATAGCAGCATAGATCAACTGGTACACCCTAATAGCAGCATAGATCAACTGGTACACCCTAATAGCAGCATAGATCAACTGGTACACCCTAATAGCAGCATAGATCAACTGGTACACCCTAATAGCAGCATAGATCAACTGGTACACCCTAATAGCAGCATAGATCAACTGGTACACCCTAATAGCAGCATAGATCAACTGGTACACCCTAATAGCAGCATAGATCAACTGGTACACCCTAATAGCAGCATAGATCAACTGGTACACCCTAATAGCAGCATAGATCAACTGGTACACCCTAATAGCAGCATAGATCAACTGGTACACCCTAATAGCAGCATAGATCAACTGGTACACCCTAATAGCAGCATAGATCAACTGGTACACCCTAATAGCAGCATAGATCAACTGGTACACCCTAATAGCAGCATAGATCAACTGGTACACCCTAATAGCAGCATAGATCAACTGGTACACCCTAATAGCAGCATAGATCAACTGGTACACCCTAATAGCAGCATAGATCAACTGGTACACCCTAATAGCAGCATAGATCAACTGGTACACCCTAATAGCAGCATAGATCAACTGGTACACCTAATAGCAGCATAGATCAACTGGTACACCCTAATAGCAGCATAGATCAACTGGTACACCCTAATAGCAGCATAGATCAACTGGTACACCCTAATAGCAGCATAGATCAACTGGTACACCCTAATAGCAGCATAGATCAACTGGTACACCCTAATAGCAGCATAGATCAACTGGTACACCCTAATAGCAGCATAGATCAACTGGTACACCCTAATAGCAGCATAGATCAACTGGTACACCTAATAGCAGCATAGATCAACTGGTACACCCTAATAGCAGCATAGATCAACTGGTACACCCTAATAGCAGCATAGATCAACTGGTACACCCTAATAGCAGCATAGATCAACTGGTACACCCTAATAGCAGCATAGATCAACTGGTACACCCTAATAGCAGCATAGATCAACTGGTACACCCTAATAGCAGCATAGATCAACTGGTACACCCTAATAGCAGCATAGATCAACTGGTACACCCTAATAGCAGCATAGATCAACTGGTACACCCTAATAGCAGCATAGATCAACTGGTACACCCTAATAGCAGCATAGATCAACTGGTACACCCTAATAGCAGCATAGATCAACTGGTACACCCTAATAGCAGCATAGATCAACTGGTACACCCTTATTTTGTCCTGATTGTGCCCCAATGACAATTCAATACAATGTTAGGAAACATCACATTTAGTTTTTGTTGTTGTTGTGTGATTATATGTTGATAATATATGTTGATATAATATGTTGATAATATGTTGATTAGATGTTCGAAAGAGGTTTACAGAAGACAGAGATGCTAAAAAGTGTCCCACGTTATTCCCAAATTCACCCTACAGGGACACGTCAGCTAATCTGATCACAACGCAGACACCCTGGATGGATAAGAAACACATTTTAATAACAATGATTAGACGCTACAAAACCTAGATCAGATAAGCCTTGTGATTGGATCATATTGATCAGATAAGCTTTGTGATTGGATCATATAGATCAGATAAGCCTTGTGATTGGATCATATAGATCAGATAAGCTTTGTGATTGGATCATATAGATCAGATAAGCTTTGTGATTGGATCATATAGATCAGATAAGCTTTGTGATTGGATCATATAGATCAGATAAGCCTTGTGATTGGATCATATAGATCAGATAAGCCTTGTGATTGGATCATATAGATCAGATAAGCCTTGTGATTGGATCATATAGATCAGATAAGCCTTGTGATTGGATCATATAGATCAGATAAGCTTTGTGATTGGATCATATTGATCAGATAAGCCTTGTGATTGGATCATATAGATCAGATAAGCTTTGTGATTGGATCATATTGATCAGATAAGCCTTGTGATTGGATCATATAGATCAGATAAGCTTTGTGATTGGATCATATTGATCAGATTCTACTGATTCTGAATTCCCTCAAAGAGCAACACTAATAAAAGTAGAAGAAGACAGAATAGAACAGAAGAAGAAGAAGCAGACGAAGTAGAACCGAAGCCTTGCCTAACCTAAGTACAGGGGGGTCCCCCAGTGTAAACTGAATTTAACTTCATAGGCAAAATAATATATCTATATAATTGTCCCACTTTAGCAAGTTATGGTTGGTAAAGCGGACCAACAAAAAAATGTGACTTTAAAAATTGACAAATAATATTGGCAACTTTATGTATTTGATGCACCAGTACATATAGTATGGACATTTACATCAGAATTGTGGCGCTGTGCCTCATTTATGACCGTTTTATAACCTCAACATTAAAACAGAAAAAAAACAACGTTTTAGTGAAGATAGTTCAGATTTTCTCTCCTCAGACCAAGAAATAAAGTCGTCAGCATTAAGCTGTCCTAGTTTATAATGTCCCACTCTTCCCCGAATTCACACGACTATGCAAATTATTTGACAGATATTCTTTCAAAAATAATATGGATTTTGACTTATTTTAAGACAATTAACTGATGCCAAGTCAATGGTTCTGCCTGTCAATGATTGACATGGTTTGACCATCCAGATCTCTTTACACCAGACACAATGCAGTGATGGTCAGGACGATCTGAGCACAATCAGGATGTGGACACAACCAGGACAAAGGGTGCTTGTTAGCAACAGATCTTCTATAGGGAATAAGTTGCCATCTGTGACATAAGACTTGATTTCCTTTCATTGTGACCTGTTCGTGTCCCGGCTGTTTTAGGAAACTTTTCAATAGGATGGAATATCAGAACAAGAAAACTCTGACCTCTAGTGGTGAAATGAGGTAACAAGTTAACACAGGGCGTGTAGCGCTAACCATGGTGTTAAAATGACCATAAGGACGTTGACTTCTGTATAGAACATTCAACAACATCTTCAAACAATAGTTATTCGATTTAAAAACATTTATTACAAAAAAATATGAAATACATGTTAACATTAAAAAAAATATATAACTTATTTTTTAGATATTTCAATAAATAGCCTTAATTTGTTATGGGAAGATATTGTGATGATGGTGATGATGATGATGGTGATGAATAAGAGACAGAGGGATCAAACTAAACTGAGTTCTCCGAGCCACCGTAGGTCTTATAGGGGAGATATTTTTTTTCACACCTGGAATAAGAGAAGGACAGAAGTGGAGGAAGAGACACAAAAAAGACAGAAAATGAGAAAAAGTTAAACAAAGTAAAGAAATCACTCTATTCCTCCTGTGTCATTTATGTAAGAGACCGAATGCAGCCCACAGAATGGGGTTTGTTTCCAAAGGACAGTTCTGTCTCGAATGACATTTCAGTCATTCAGCAGATGCTCTTATCCAGAACGACGTACAGAAGCTGTTAGGGTGCCTTGTTCAAGGGCACATCGACAGAATGTTCACCTTATCAGCTCAGGGATTCAAACCCGCAATCTTTCAGTTACTTGCCTCATGCTCGAACCACTAAGCTATCTGCTGACCAACTTGCTCTGCTTCTATCTCCTCTGATAGAGTAAGGGATTATGTCAGCTCTACTCATTACATTTCTATCTGATAGAGTAAGGGATTATGTCAGCTCTACTCATTACATTTCTATCTGATAGAGTAAGGGATTATGTCAGCTCTACTCATTACATTTCCATCTGATAGAGTAAGGGATTATGTCAGCTCTACTCATTACATTTCCATCTGATAGAGTAAGGGATTATGTCAGCTCTACTCATTACATTTCTATCTGATAGAGTAAGGAATTATGTCAGCTCTACTCATTACATTTCTATCTGATAGAGTAAGGAATTATGTCAGCTCTACACATTACATTTCTATCTGATAGAGTAAGGAATTATGTCAGTTCTACTCATTACATTTCTATCTGATAGAGTAAGGAATTCAACAAGACCCTGTTGAAACTGTCACAATGTATTCCTCTTTCTTTCTCTTTCTCTTCATCTTTCTCCTTCTCTTTCATTTCCTCCTTCTCTCTTCCCATGCTTCTCTAGCCCCTGACAGGCAGTGTGTCGGTGTGTGTGTGTGTGTGTACCTTCTCTTGATGCAGCAGTAGAGAACGACAGCGAGGCAGCAGACGAGCAAGGCCACGCCCACACAGATGCCAATCACCTCCTCTGCTACGGCAAAC
>NC_088236.1:6820423-6847923 GCF_036934945.1 Oncorhynchus masou masou | reverse complement strand
TTAAAGACTAACTATTTAACCATTTCCTTCAAATGTTGATATTTGGTTGTGTTGACAACCAAACACAATATTACTAAATATTATTCCATTTTAAATCAACCACAGCTTGAAGCCCTAGACCTATTGAAGCCCTAGACCTATTGAAGCCCTAGACCTATTGAATACCTATTGAAGCCCTAGACCTATTGAATACCTATTGAAGCCCTAGACCTATTGAATACCTATTGAAGCCCTAGACCTATTGGAGCCCTAGACCCATTGAAGACCTATTGAAGCCCTAGACCTATTGAAGCCCTAGACCTATTGAAACCCTATTGAAGCCCTAGACCTATTGAAGCCCTAGACCTATTGAAGCCCTAGACCCATTGAAGCCCTAGACCTATTGAATACCTATTGAAGCCCTAGACCTATTGAAGCCCTAGACCCATTGAAGCCCTAAACCTATTGAAGCCCTAGACCTATTGAAGCCCTAGACCCATTGAAGCCCTAGACCTATTGAAGCCCTAGACCTATTGAAGCCCTAGACCCATTGAAGCCCTAGACCCATTGAAGCCCTAGACCCATTGAAGCCCTAGACCTATTGAAGCCCTCGAGCCATTGAAGCCCTAGACCTACTGTACTGTCTATTTCTAGGTGAATTCTGAGTTGAATTCAAACAACAGCTGTTGATGACTTTGCAAATGCTATTTGGGCCTAAATAGCATCATTGATGATATAATGAGTGACAAAAGTATGGCCACATTTCATTTGCTCCATTAAACCTACACATTGGAATGTATTCGAAAGCAACAGTGAATCTATTTCATTTTTAAGTGGAAATCTCTCAACCATCATTCTGACGATAGCACATTGGTAATAGTCAGTGCCAAATATCAGAGCAGGGCTTGGCTGTGCTTGGTTAAAACCCTGGATAAGATACCGAAAGGGACGGCTGTAGGTAGATCAATTATCTGGGTGCTGCCCAGACTCATTTGTTTTTTCCTTCTTCAGATCTGACGTTGTTTTAAAGGTACAAATTAAACATATTTTATACAAGGTTTGTCTGTGTTGAAATTTGGTTACCTCGATGACATAATCCTACGGTTGACAGTGTCACCCTACTAATAAAAATAATGCAATCTATTTCCCCACATGTTTGGTCCTGGGGTAACCTGTCCACTTCACAATGTGTTGACATATTATGTCCAATCAACATTCATTCAACTAGTTTGTGCCAAGTGGGGCTGTTGGGAAAGTGGAGCCAAAACATTCCCTTTTCCTCTGAGCCGAAACACACAGGTTCAGGGTGTTAGGTCCTGGGGTAACCTGGAACAGGTTCAGGGTGTTAGGTCCTGGTCCTGGAACAGGTTCAGGGTGTTAGGTCCTGGTCCTGGAACAGGTTCAGGGTGTTAGGTCCTGGTCCTGGAACAGGTTCAGGGTGTTAGGTCCTGGGGTAACCTGGAACAGGTTCAGGGTGTTAGGTCCTGGTCCTGGAACAGGTTCAGGGTGTTAGGTCCTGGTCCTGGAACAGGTTCAGGGTGTTAGGTCCTGGGGTAACCTGGAACAGGTTCAGGGTGTTAGGTCCTGGTCCTGGAACAGGTTCAGGGTGTTAGGTCCTGGTCCTGGAACAGGTTCAGGGTGTTAGGTCCTGGGGTAACCTGGAACAGGTTCAGGGTGTTAGGTCCTGGGGTAACCTGGAACAGGTTCAGAGTGTTAGGTCCTGGTCCTGGAACAGGTTCAGGGTGTTAGGTCCTGGTCCTGGAACAGGTTCAGGGTGTTAGGTCCTGGGGTTATCTGGAACAGGTTCAGGGTGTTAGGTCCTGGGGCAACCTGGAACACAGTGCTTTAGGCCCAGGAGGACAAGGGGTTTATGTTTACTCTGCTAAGTTCCAATTCATTCTAAAAGCCTTAAATAGAGCAGGAAATTTGATTCATTTTGAAAAACAGTACAACATTTTATAAGATCAATAAATCTTCGTACATGGTCATGGTTTGAAAACCTCAAAAGGTAAAAGAAGGCATGAAGATGAGATGTGCGTAAGAGCTTAAAAGTACCTGTCAAGTGTTTACAGACTTCTATGAAATATGACCTATAATTAACTACAATAAATGAGTGAAACACTGTAGTTTTCCTTCCAATTTGTTTGAATTATGTTGAAAATATTTTTTTTCCCTGTGTTGTAAGGTTGTGGCCGTACCTCACCAACAGAATGGTGTGGGTGTATACCGGTCATTATAAATATTCATGCAAGTAGACTGCTGATTGGCCAGCTCATTCTCCTCTATGAGGAAATAGCAAGTATTTTTGAAACGGTACGTTTGAGGTGTGGTTTTTGAACAATAGTTGTTTTTTAAATAGTTACAAAGCATTGTATACAGCATAGAAATAATCTTTACCTTATGTGGGTTTTTTCTTCTCCAGCTCTGACAATAAGTACGAGTACAGGATGAGTCAACAACATTATTTGGATATGAGTTTAACAGAAAATGTACTTTTCAAAGTGATATTTTAACTGGAGTTATTTTAAGTCAAGTTTGTATTGCTAAATCCAAAGGTGGTGTGCTGTACTGTAAGGGAACAAGGCTACCAGGACTACAGTAGAGGCTAATTAGAAAACGATGGTTTTGAATCCAGCCCAAGACTGGAAATTTAACTTGAACTTTACTACATTCTGTTATCGAATTTCCTTTTTCAATTTCAAGTCTGTGGCAAAGATGCACTATGCCCATCTTTCCACTAGTGGGCGATGTTTATAAAACATCAAATAGTGCCCACGGACATTCGCCAGACTTACGCCATAACTCCTTTTATTTCCAGCAGCAATGTTTCCATTTGTTTGCTTTTTGGCCTTGATGGAAAGATGGTTTGAAAACCTATGTTTGATGCTCCTCGTCTGTTGTCATAGTCCAGTAGAATACTTGGCAAAGTCGTGTGTGTGGGCACTATTCCCGTATATACATTTGTTCTTCCCACCCGGATGCCAACATTGGGTACATATGGACAGTGTGAAGTGTTATTGTAACAGCGTTCGTCTGTTGAAGGAGAAGCGGACCAAAATGCAGCGTGGTGGTTACTCATGTTCTTTAATGGAAATGAACGAGACAGCCTATCTGGTGACAACAAACACAGAGACAGGAACAATCACCCACGAAATACTCAAAGACTATGGCTGCCTAAATATGGTTCCCAATCAGAGACAACGATAATCACCTGCCTCTGATTGAGAACCGACTCAGGCAGCCATAGACTACGCTAGACATCCCACAAAACCCCAAGACAAAAACACACCACAATAACGCATGTCACACCCTGGCCTGACCGAATAAATGAAGATAAACATAATATATTTCGACCAGGGCGTGACAGTTATCTACGTTTTTGGGTGACCCGACCAAATTAACATAGAAATGTGAGTTATAGATCTGTCGTTCTAACTGAAAACACATCTATGTACTCTATTTCTATGCTTTCCGTTTTTTTTTTACATTTTTGTTTTTTTTGCGTCTTTTACTTTCGGTTTTGAAAATACAATCTTTATTTATTATTGAACAAACAATTCATAGCCGTTTAGACGGTAAACTGAAATTAGGCAAACTATTAAGAATTTAAGCAAGGGCTCCCGGGTGGCACAGTGGTGTGCCGCCAGCTGTGCCACCAGAGACTCTGGGTTCGCACCCAGGCTCTGTCGCAACCGGCCGCGACCGGGAGGTCCGTGGGGCGACACACAATTGGCCTAGTGTCGTCCGGGTTAGGGAGGGCTTGGTCGGTAGGGATATCCATGTCTCATAGCGCACCAGTGACTCCTGTGGCGGGCTGGGTGTTTCCTCTGACACATTGGTGCGGCTGGTTTCCGGGTTGGATGGTTCTGTGTTAAGAAGCAGTGCGGCTACGTTGGGTTGTGTATCGGAGGACGCATGACTTTCAACCTTCGTCTCTCCCGAGCCAGTACGGGAGTTGTAGCGATGAGACAAGATAGTAGCTACTAACAATTGGATACCACGAAATTGGGGAGAAAAAGGGGTAAAAAAAATATTTAAAAAATTATAATAATTTTAGCAAACAGGAAATGGCACCTTTTTAAAATGTTGAATTTTGGCCACATGGGAGAAAAATGCAAACATTTGATCTCAATCATCCTAAAATCTCCTAAGAAATGGGGTGTTTTTTTTTAAATCTTAGAGTAACGTTATACCACAGGAGGCTGGTGGCATCTTAATTGGGGGAGGGAACGTGGTAATGCCTGGAGCGGAATCAGTGGAACGGTATCAAATACATCAAAAGACATGGTTGCCATGGTTTCCACAGTTTCCATGTGTTGGATGCCGTTCCATCCGCTCCGTTCCGGCCATTATTATGAGCCCGTCCTCCCCCTCAACAGCCTCCATTGCTTTATACTGTGCAATTATTTTCGGGCTCTGTTATGTAGAAAAATACTATCATTATAGTGATATTGCAGGCGTTGATTGAGCTTTGATCTAACTTATTTCAAGGGTCACCATTCGCCAGAGTTAGCCTGTTCTCTGCAAGTAGGGAATCTCGCACATGTGCAGACTGAAGCCTTTGGGCCCTTCAGTTGTCAGGAAGAGAGGGCTAAAATAGTCTGATCCACGGCCACTCCCACTATTTAAATGACATCAGAGTTTTCTGATGATCAAGTCAACTTTAGCAATTGAGGATTTGGATTAAAAAACTTTTACATGAATTACCAGTTATGTGATGATTGTCGTTTTGACAGTTGTATGTCCTCTGTTGGTGGAGCATGGATATCATTTTTATTAAATATAACCTTTTATTTAACTAGGCAAGTCAGTTAAGAACAATTTTTTTTTTTACAATGACGGCCTAGGAACTGTGGGCCTTGTTCAGGGGCAGAACAACAGATTTTTACCTCGTCAGCTCGGGAATGTCTTACAGGAAGTACTGGCTAAGAGGAAGCATGACATCATACAATAACTTTACCATGACATGGATATATAATGTCCTATAGAGTCTATGATACAACTTTACCATGACATGGATATATAATGTCCTATAGAGTCTATGATACAACTTTACCATGACATGGATATATAATGTCCTATAGAGTCTATGATACAACTTTACCATGACATGGATATATAATGTCCTATAGAGTCTATGATACAACTTTACCATGACATGGATATATAATGTCCTATAGAGTCTATGATACAACTTTACCATGACATGGATATATAATGTCCTATAGAGTCTATGATACAACTTTACCATGACATGGATATATAATGTCCTATAGAGTCTATGATACAACTTTACCATGACATGGATATATAATCTCCTATAGAGTCTATGATACAACTTTACCATGACATGGATATATAATGTCCTATAGAGTCTATGATACAACTTTACCATGACATGGATATATAATGTCCTATAGAGTCTATGATACAACTTTACCATGACATGGATATATAATCTCCTATAGAGTCTATGATATAACTTTACCATGACATGGATATATAATGTCCTATAGAGTCTATGATACAACTTTACCATGACATGGATATATAATCTCCTATAGAGTCTATGATACAACTTTACCATGACATGGATATATAATGTCCTATAGAGTCTATGATACAACTTTACCATGACATGGATATATAATGTCCTATAGAGTCTATGATGTAAATTTACCATGACGGATATATAATCTCCTATAGAGTCTATGAGTCTATACACCCATGTACCTAAGTGCATTCGTTTAGGTTATAGGATTCAAATAGGATTAGGGACATTAGGCTATTTTTTTACTTTATTCTTCTTGGTAGTTATGATGTGAGGCTCGTATCCCCGACCATAACCTGGTAGATAGGGTGTGGTATAGACAGGGTTACATGCTCCACTAAAATGTATTTCCATTGAATGCTTCTACACCTGGTTTTAGGCTGGGTTTCTGTACAGCACTTTGAGATATCAGCTGATGTACGAAGGGCTATATAAATACATTTGATTTGATTGAAAGGTCAATTGTCAAAGTTTGTTCATATTCAATTTTGATTGTTTTGTAAATACTGTGAATTGCACATGTGGTTGTCTAAATATAAGCTCCTGATTCTGCCTGCTCCTGGTACTGCCTGCTCCTGGTA
Organism: Oncorhynchus masou masou; assembly: GCF_036934945.1. Taxonomy (NCBI): domain Eukaryota; kingdom Metazoa; phylum Chordata; class Actinopteri; order Salmoniformes; family Salmonidae; genus Oncorhynchus; species Oncorhynchus masou. The sequence continues at coordinate 6,841,812 of NC_088236.1, read as the reverse complement.
CTGCCTGCTCCTGGTACTGCCTGCTCCTGGTACTGCCTGCTCCTGGTACTACCTGCTCCTGGTACTGCCTGCTCCTGGTACTGCCTGCTCCTGGTACTGCCTGCTCCTGGTACTGCCTGCTCCTGGTACTGCCTGCTCCTGGTACTACCTGCTCCTGGTACTGCCTGCTCCTGGTACTGCCTGCTCCTGGTACTGCCTGCTCCTGGTACTGCCTGCTCCTGGTACTACCTGCTCCTGGTACTGCCTGCTCCTGGTACTGCCTGCTCCTGGTACCGCCTGCTCCTGGTACCGCCTGCTCCTGGTACCGCCTGCTCCTGGTACCGCCTGCTCCTGGTACTGCCTGCTCCTGGTACTGCCTGCTCCTGGTACTGCCTGCTCCTGGTACCGCCTGCTCCTGGTACCGCCTGCTCCTGGTACTGCCTGCTCCTGGTACTACCTGCTCCTGGTACTGCCTGCTGAATACATTCCTTTAGCAAAATAAATGGAAATTATTATTTTTTTCAATAACATTTAAATAAGTATTCAGACCCTTAACTCAGTACTTTGTTGAAGCACCTTTTGCAGCGATTACAGCCTCCAGTCTTCTTGGGTATGACGTTACAAGCTTGTCACACCTGTATTTGGGGAGTTTCTCCCATTCTTCTCTGCAGATCCTCTCAAGCTCTGTCAGGTTGGATGAGGGGCGTCGCTGCATTGCTATTTTCAAGTCTCTCCAGAAATGTTTGATCGGGTTCAAGTCCAGCGTCTGGCTGGGCCACTCAACAACATTCAAAGACTTGTCCCGAAGCCACTCCTGCGTTGTCTTGGCTTTGTGCTTAGTCGTTGTCCTGTTGGAAGGTGAACCTTTGCCCCAGTCGGAGGTCCTGAGCGCTCTGGAGCAGGATTTCATCAAGGATCTCTCTGTACATCTGTTCTCTCAATCCTGACTAGTCTCCCAGTCCCTGCCACAGAAAAACATCCTCACAGTATGATGCTGCCACCACCATGCTTCACAGTAAGGATGGTATTGGCCAGGAGATGAGCGGTGCCTGGTTTCCTCCAGACATGACTCAATCTTGGATTCATCAGTTTCTCATTGTCTGAGAGTCTTTAGGTGCCTTTTTGCAAACTCCAAGCGGGCTGTCATGTGCATTTTACTGAGGAGTGGCTTCCATCTGGCCATTCTACCATAAAGGCCCGATTTGTGGAGTGCTGCAGAGATGGTTCTCCCATTTCCACAGAGGAACTCTGGAGCTGTGTCAGAGTGACCATTGGGTTCTTGGTCGCCTCCCTGACCAAAGCCCTTCTCCCTCCATTGCTCAGTTTGGCCCGGGCACCCAGCTCTAGGAAGAGTATTGGTGGTTCAAAACTTTTTCAATTTAAGAATGATAGAGGCCACTGTGTTCTTGGGGACCTTCAATGCTGCAGAAATGTTTTGGTACCCTTCCCCAGATTTGTGCCTTTACACAATCCTGTTTCGGAGCTCTACTGACAATTCCTTCGACCTCATGTCTTGGTTTTTGTCTCTGACATGCACTGTCAACTGTAGGACCTTATATAGACAGGTGTGTGCCTTTCCAAATGTCCAATCAATTGAATTGACCACAGGTGGACCCAAGTTGCAGAAACATCTCAATGGTGATCAATGGAAACAGGATGCACCTGAGCTCAATTAAGAGTCTCATAGCAAAGGTTCTGAATACTTATGTAAATAAGGTATCTGTTTTTTTAATATTTAATACATTTGAAAAAAAATTCAAACCTGTTTTTGCTTTGTCATTATGGGGTACTGTGTGTAGATTGATGAAAGGGAAAAAGTATTTAATCCATGTTAGAATAAGGCCGTAACGTAACAACATGTGGAAAAGGTGAAGGGGTCTGAATACTTTCTGAATACACTCTACAGTTCACAGAGTAACGCTCAGAGTAACAGAGAGAAACAGAGTAACAGAGTAACAGAGAGAAACAGAGTAACAGAGTAACAGAGTAACAGAGTAACACATAGAAACAGAGTAACAGAGTAGCACAGAGTAACAGAGAACCAGAGAGTAACAGAGTAACACAGAAGCAGAGTAACAGAGTAACACATAGTAACAGAGTAACAGAGAGTAACAGAGTAACACAGAGTAACAGAGTAACACATAGAAACAGTAACAGAGTAACACAGAGTAACACATAGTAACAGAGTAACACATAGTAACAGAGTAACAGAGTAACACATAGTAACAGAGTAACACATAGTAACAGAGTAACAGAGTAACACAGAGTAACACATAGTAACACATAGTAACAGAGTAACACATAGAAACAGAGTAACAGAGTAACACAGAGTAACACATAGTAACACATAGTAACAGAGTAACACATAGAAACAGAGTAACAGAGTAACACAAAATAACACATAGTAACACATAGTAACAGAGTAACACATAGAAACAGAGTAACACATAGAAACAGAGTAACAGAGTAACACATAGAAACAGAGTAACACAGAAACAGAGTAACACAGAAACAGAATAACAGAGTAATACATAGAAACAAAGTAACAAAATAACACAGGGTAACAGAGTAACACATAGAAACAGAGTAACAGAGTAACACATAGAAACAGAGTAACAGAGTAACACATAGAAACATTGTAACAGAGTAACACATAGAAACAGTAACAGAGTAACACATAGAAACAGAGAGTAACAGAGTAACACAGAGTAACAGGAAGTAACAGAGAACCAGAGAGTAACAGAGTAACACAGAAGCAGAGTAACAGAGTAACACATAGTAACAGAGTAACAGGGAGTAACAGAGAAGCAGAGTAACAGAGTAACACATAGTAACAGAGTAACACATAGTAACAGAGTAACACAGAGTAACATAGTAACACATATTAACAGAGTAACATAGTAACACATAGTAACAGAGTAACACATAGTAACATAGTAACACAGAGTAACGGAGTAACACAGAGTAACATAGTAACACAGAGTAACAGAGTAACACAGAGTAACATAGTAACACATAGAAACAGAGTAAGAGTAACACATAGTAACAGAGTAACAGAGTAACACAGAGTAACACATAGTAACAGAGTAACACATAGAAACAGAGTAACACATAGTAACAGAGTGTAACAGAGTAACACATAGTAACAGAGTAACATAGTAACACATAGTAACACATAGTAACAGAGTAACACAGAGTAACATAGTAACACAGAGTAACAGAGTAACACATAGTAACAGAGTAACAGAGTAACACATAGTAACATAGTAACACAGAGTAACACAGTAACACATAATAACAGAGTAACACAGAGTAACAGGGAGTAACAGAGAACCAGAGAGTAACAGAGTAACACAGAAGCAGAGTAACAGAGTAACACATAGTAACAGAGTAACAGGGAGTAACAGAGTAACACAGAAGCAGAGTAACCGAGTAACACATAGTAACAGAGTAACACATAGTGACAGAGTAACAGAGTGAAACAGAGTAGCATAGTAACACATAGTAACAGAGTAACATAGTAACACATAGTAACAGAGTAACACAGAGTAACATAGTAACAGATAGTAACAGAGTAACACAGAGTAACATAGTAACACAGAGTAACAGAGTAACACATAGTAACAGAGTAACAGAGTAACACATAGTAACATAGTAACACAGAGTAACACAGTAACACATAATAACAGAGTAACACATAGTAACAGAGTAACAGAGCAACAGAGTAACACATAGTAACAGAGTAACACAGTAACACAGAGTAACACAGAGTAACAGAGTAACACATAGAAACAGAGTAACACATAGTAACAGAGTAACACAGTAACACAGAGTAACACAGTAACACAGAGTAACAGAGTAACACATAGAAACAGAGTAACACATAGAAACAGAGTAACACATAGTAACAAGAGTAACAGAGTAACACAGAGTAACAGAGAACCAGAGAGTAACAGTAACACAGAAGCAGAGTAACAGAGTAACACATAGTAACAGAGTAACACAGAGTAACAGAGAACCAGAGAGTAACAGTAACACAGAAGCAGAGTAACAGAGTAACAGAGTAACACATTGTGACAGAGTAACACAGAGTAACAGAGTAACACAGAGTAACAGAGTAACAGAGTAACACAGAAGCAGAGTAACAGAGTAACACAGAGTAACAGTAACACAGAGTAACATAGTAACACATAGTAACAGAGTAACAGAGAGTAACAGAGTAACGCAGAGTAACAGAGTAATATAATGTTTACGTACCCTACTATCGAGTACAGTATATACATATGAGATGAGTATGTAAACAAAGTGGCATAGTTAAAGTGGCTAGTGATACATGTATTACATAAGGATGCAGTCGATGATGTAGAGTACAGTATATACGTATGCATATGAGATGAATAATGTAGGGTAAGTAACATTATATAAGGTAGCATTGTTTAAAGTGGCTAGTGATATATTTACATCATTTCCCATCAATTCCCATTATTAAAGTGGCTGGAGTTGAGTCAGTGTCAGTGTGTTGGCAGCAGCCACTCAATGTTAGTGGTGGCTGTTTAACAGTCTTATGGCCTTGAGATAGAAGCTGTTTTTCAGTCTCTCGGTCCCAGCTTTGATGCACCTTTACTGACCTCGCCTTCTGGATGATAGCGGGGTGAACAGGCAGTGGCTCGGGTGGTTGATGTCCTTGATGATCTTTATGGCCTTCCTGTAACATCGGGTGGTGTAGGTGTCCTGGAGGGCAGGTAGTTTGCCCCGGGTGATGCGTTGTGCAGACCTCACTACCCTCTGGAGAGCCTTACGGTTGAGGGCGGAGCAGTTGCCGTACCAGGCGGTGATACAGCCCGCCAGGATGCTCTCGATTGTGCATCTGTAGAAGTTTGTGAGTGCTTTTGGTGACAAGCCAAATTTTTTTCAGCCTCCTGAGGTTGAAGAGGCGCTGCTGCGCCTTCTTCACGATGCTGTCTGTGTGAGTGGACCAATTCAGTTTGTCTGTGATGTGTATGCCGAGGAACTTAAAACTTGCTACTCTCTCCACTACTGTTCCATCGATGTGGATAGGGGGGTGTTCCCTCTGCTGTTTCCTGAAGTCCACAATCATCTCCTTAGTTTTGTTGACGTTGAGTGTGAGGTTATTTTCCTGACACCACACTCCGAGGGCCCTCACCTCCTCCCTGTAGGCCGTCTCGTCGTTGTTGGTAATCAAGCCTACCACTGTTGTGTCGTCAGCAAACTTGATGATTGAGTTGGAGGCGTGCGTGGCCACACAGTCGTGGGTGAACAGGGAGTACAGGAGAGGGCTCAGAACGCACCCTTGTGGGGCCCCAGTGTTGAGGATCAGCGGGGAGGAGATGTTGTTACCTACCCTCACCACCTGGGGGCGGCCCGTCAGGAAGTCCAGTACCCAGTTGCACAGGGCGGGGTCGAGACCCAGGGTCTCGAGCTTGATGACAAGCTTGGAGGGTACTATGGTGTTAAATGCCGAGCTGTAGTCGATGAACAGCATTCTCACATAGGTATTCCTCTTGTCCAGATGGGTTAGGGCAGTGTGCAGTGTGGTTGAGATTGCATCGTCTGTGGAACTATTTGGGCGGTAAGCAAATTGGAGTGGGTCTAGGGTGTCAGGTAGGGTGGAGGTGATATGGTCCTTGACTAGTCTCTCAAAGCACTTCATGATGACGGAAGTGAGTGCTACAGGGCGGTAGTCGTTTAGCTCAGTTACCTTAACTTTCTTGGGAACAGGAACAATGGTGGCCCATCTTGAAGCATGTGGGAACAGCAGACTGGGATAAGGTTTGATTGAATATGTCCGTAAACACACCAGCCAGCTGGTCTGTGCATGTTCTGAGGGCGCGGCTGGGGATGCCGTCTGGGCCTGCAGCCTTGCGAGGGTTAACACTGTTTAAATGTTTTACTCACCTCGGCTGCAGTGAAGGAGAGTCCGCATGTTTTGGTTGCGGGCCGTGTCAGTGGCACTGTATTCTCCTCAAAGCGGGCAAAAAAGTTATTTAGTCTGCCTGGGAGCAAGACATCCTGGTCCGTGACTGGGCTGGTTTTCTTTTTGTAATCCGTGATTGACTGTAGACCCTGCCACATACCTCTTGTGTCTGAGCCGTTGAATTGAGATTCTATTTTGTCTCTATACTAACGCTTAGCTTGTTTGATTGCCTTGCGGAGGGAATTGCTGCACTGTTTGTATTCGGTCATGTTTCCGGTCACCTTGCCCTGATTAAAAGCAGTGGTTCGCGCTTTCAGTTTCACGGGAATGCTGCCATCAATCCACGGTTTCTGGTTTGGGAATGTTTTAATCGTTGCTATGGGAATGACATCTTCAATGCACGTTCTAATGAACTCGCTCACCGAATCAGCGTATTCGTCAATGTTGTTGTTTGACGCAATACGAAACATATCCCAGTCCACGTGATGGAAGCAGTCTTGAAGCGTGGAATCAGATTGGTCGGACCAGCGTTGAACAGACCTCAGCACGGGAGTTTCTTGTTTTAGTTTCTGTCTGTAGGCAGGGATCAACAAAATGGAGTCGTGGTCAGCTTTTCCAAAAGGAGGGCGGGGCAGGGCCTTATATGCGTTGCGGAAGTTAGAATAGCAATGATCCAAGGTTTTGCCAGCCCTGGTTGCGCAATCGATATGCTGATACAATTTAGGGAGTCTTGTTTTCAGATTAGCCTTGTTAAAATCCCCAGCTACAATGAATGCAGCCTCAGGATATGTGGATTCCAGTTTACAAAGAGTCAAATAAAGTTTGTTCAGAGCCATCGATGTGACTGCTTGGGGGGGAATATATACGGCTGTGATTATAATCGAAGCGAATTCGCTTGGTAGATAATGCGGTCGACATTTGATTGTGAGGAATTCTAAATCAGGTGAACAGAAGGACTTGAGTTCCTGTATGTTGTTGTGACCACACCACGTCTCGTTAACCATAAAGCATACGCCCCCGCCCCTCTTCTTACCAGAAAGATGTTTGTTTCTGTCGGCGCGATGTGTGGAGAAACCCGCTGGCTGCACCGTCTCCAATAACGTCTCTCCAGTGAGCCATGTTTCCGTGAAGCAAAGAACGTTACAGTCTCTGATGTCCCTCTGGAATGCTACCCTTGCTCGGATTTCATCAACCTTGTTGTCAAGAGACTGGACATTGGCGAGAAGAATGCTAGGGAGTGGTGCGCGATGTGCCCGTCTCCGTAGTCTGACCAGAAGACCGCTTCGTTTCCCTCTTTTACAAAGTTGTTTTTTTGGGTCGCCGGCTGGGATCCATTCCGTTGTCCTGGGTGAAAGGCAGTACACAGGATCCGCTTCGCGAAAGTCATATTCTTGGTCATACTGATGGTGAGTTGACGCTGCTCCTATATTCAGTAGTTCTTCTCGACTGTACAGTGCCTTGCGAAAGTATTCGGCCCCCTTGAACTTTGTGACCTTTTGCCACATTTCAGGCTTCAAACATAAAGATATAAATGGGAAAGAATTTCAGTCTCTCGATGTGCAAAACTGATAGAGACATACCCCAAGCGACTTACAGCTGTAATCGCAGCAAAAGGTGGCGCTACAAAGTATTAACTTAAGGGGGCTGAATACTTTTGCACCCCCAATTTTTCAGTTTTTGATTTGTTAAAAAAGTTTGAAATATCCAATAAATGTCGTTCCACTTCATGATTGTGTCCCACTTGTTGTTGATTCTTCACAAAAAAAATACAGTTTTATATCTTTATGTTTGAAGCCTGAAATGTGGAAAAAGGTCGCAAAGTTCAAGGGGGCCGAATACTTTCGCAAGGCACTGTATGTAATGAAACCTAAGATGACCTGGGGTACCAATGTAAGAAATAACACGTAAAAAAAAAAAAAAAACTGCATAGTTTCCTAGGAACGCAAAGCGAGGCGGCCATCTCTCTCAGGGCCAGAAGCTATAATCCTAGGCCTAAGTAAGTTACGGTATTAAGACTAAACAAGATGTGCTCGATGGTGGTTATTACAAGGCTGCTATACTCAGCCTACTAATGATAATGACGATACTTATTATCGTAATAATAACAACAATAAGATCAAGAAAAATGAGCGTTATTATTATTATAAATATACAATTTCCCAACAATTTGGAACAGTGTAAACACTAAATAAATTATAAATAATATCAGAGGCTGTACTAACGAATAAAAAATTGTGTAAAGCCTTTAATACAGCTAAGAGTTTTAAAAATTGAATTAAAATAAAAAATATATAAAATAATATGTGGAATTGTTTACTTGACATGTCGTTGCGTGAGGCTTGGTCACGGAATCAGCTCATAAACAAACACTCAAACAGGCAACAGAAGCAGAACATGTCTTATTCCTGGAGATATATTGATGATTTATTAAGCCAGGCACATTTAATAGTTAGGTTATTGATTATAGATCTAATTTAAGTTCTGGGTTTCCTCTCTCCTCACTTTTCTTAGACAATAAGGAAAGGGCTGTTTTCTCATCTCCTCATTCTGGGCCATTGCTCTCAACAACAATAATGCTGGTTAATGTTGCTATTATGCACATAGCAACATGGTCGAGGAAAAGGCGCAAATTCAACAGCGCACTGATGTGTTTCAGAACCGTGGACAGCGACCGCTATTCAACCACAGAGAACACGCATTTTGTTACAAAATAATATAATTTATATAATATAATATATAATAATATAATTTATATAACATATATAATATAATATATAATATAATAATCTAATTTATATAACATATATAATATAATATATAATATAATAATATAATTTATATAACATATATAATATAATATATAATAATATAATTTATATAACATATATAATATAATATATAATTTATATAACATATATAATATAATATATAATTTATATAACATATATAATATAATATATAATATAATAATCTAATTTATATAACATATATAATATAATATAATATATAATAATATAATTTATATAACATATATAATATAATATATAATATAATAATCTAATTTATATAACATATATAATATAATATATAATATAATAATATAATTTATATAATATATATAATATAATATATAATAATATAATTTATATAATATATATAATATAATATATAATTTATATAATATATATAATATAATATATAATTTATATAACATATATAATATAATATATAATATAATAATCTAATTTATATAACATATATAATATAATATAATATATAATAATATAATTTATATAAATATATATAATATAATATATAATATAATAATATAATTTATATAACATATATAATATAATATATAATAATATAATTTATATAATATATATAATATAATATATAATATAATAATATAATTTATATAACATATATAATATAATATATAATAATATAATTTATATATATATAATATAATATATAATAATATAATTTATATAACATATATAATATAATATATAATATAATAATATAATTTATATAACATATATAATATAATATATAATAATATAATTTATATAACATATATAATATAATATATAATATAATAATATAATTTATATAACATATATAATATAATATATAATAATATAATTTATATAACATATATAATATAATATATAATATAATAATCTAATTTATATAATATATATAATATAATATATAATATAATAATATAATTTATATAACATATATAATATATAATATAATAATATAATTTATATAACATATATAATATAATATATAATATAATAATATAATTTATATAACATATATAATATAATATATAATAATATAATTTATATAACATATATAATATAATATATAATTTATATAACATATATAATTTAATATATATATACTTCTCAGATTGATGGGCTGTTCCATCCCCAGAGCCTCCACAGTGAATTAATCCACTCACTTCTCAGATTGATGGGCTGTTCCATCCCCAGAGCCTCCACAGTGAATTAATCCACTCAGCCTGACTCAGACAGATGTCTTGTACACCGTGATGTGTAAATATATTTTTTTGTTCCTGCTTGACTAAAGAAATCTCGGTTGACCAACAGCCTGTCGACCAAACAAACGCCTAAATGGTGTCAACCCTGGCTGAGAGTAACACAGAGAGTAACCCAGAGAGTAACACACAGAGTAAACCAGAGAGTAACCCAGAGAGTAACCCAGAGAGTAACACACAGAGTAACCCAGAGAGTAACCCAGAGAGTAACACACAGAGTAACCCAGAGAGTAACCCAGAGAGTAACCCAGAGTAACCCAGAGAGTAACACAGAGTAACACAGAGAGTAACCCAGAGAGTAACCCAGAGAGTAACACAGAGTAACCCAGAGAGTAACCCAGAGTAACCGAGAGAGTAACACAGAGTAACCCAGAGAGTAACCCAGAGTAGTGCTGAGAGTAACAGAGTAACACAGAGAGTAACCCAGAGTAACCCAGAGAGTAACACACAGAGTAACCCAGAGTAACACAGAGAGTAACCCAGAGAGTAACCCAGAGTAGTGCTGAGAGTAACAGAGTAACACAGAGAGTAAGCCAGAGTAACCCAGAGAGTAACACACAGAGTAACCCAGAGTAACACAGAGAGTAACCCAGAGAGTAACACAGAGAGTAACCCAGAGTAATCCAGAGAGTAACACACAGAGTAACCCAGAGAGTAACACACAGAGTAACCCAGAGTAACCCAGAGAGTAACGCAGAGAGTAACCCAGAGTAACCCAGAGAGTAACACACAGAGTAACCCAGAGAGTAACCCAGAGTAGCGCTGAGAGTAACAGAGTAACCCAGAGAGTAACGCAGAGATTATAAATACTCCATAGTGTGAGGATGGGTCCAGTCAGAGTCACCAGGTTAGAGAGTTTTATTGTTTGTTTTGTTCTTCCAGTTGAACCAGCCGCAATATTTTTCAGTAACGTTAAACACTAAACGGCTTCGGTAGAAAAAAAACACACATATAAAAACTCTCAAATAAAGAGCTTCAAAATAAATAACTTAAATAACTTGAATAAACAACTAAAACACATGAAAAAAAGCAACAAACACCCCTGGATGTACGGAGTGTTCTAACGTGCTTGGTATGGCTCTGCTTGGAGTGTGTGTCTCAGCATCTGTTTCATTGTGTGTGTGTGTGTGTGTGTGTGTGTGTGTGTGTGTGTGTGTGTGTGTGTGTGTGTGTGTGTGTGTGTGTGTGTGTGTGTGTGTGTGTGTGTGTGTGTGTCAGTGTGTGTGTGTCAGTGTGTGTGTGTGTCTCAGCATCTGTTTCATTGTGTGTGAGTTTTAATGTGTGTGTGTGTGTGAGTTTTAGTGTGTGTGTGTGTGTCTCAGCATCTGTTTCAGTGTGTGTGTGTCTGTCTGTGTGTGTGTGTGTGTGTGTGTGTGTGTGTGTGTGTCTGTCTGTGTGTGTTTGTGTGTCGGTGTGTGTCAGTGTGTGTGTGTCAGTGTGTGTGTGTGTGTGTGTGTGTGTGTCAGTGCGTCAGTGCGTATCTGGCAGCAGCAACAGTGTTCTTCATCAGCATTGCGACCGTCATAGGCCCCACCCCTCCAGGAACTGGCGTGATAAACCCTGCCTTCTCCTTCACCCCTACAGAGACACAAAGCAAAAACAACCTGTGTTAGCCCTGCTGAACTAAAGCCTAACTAACTCACCCCCTTCAGAGATACAGAGGGAAAACAACCTGTGTTAGCCCTGCTGAACTAAAGCCTAACTAACTCACCCCCTTCAGAGATACAGAGGGAAAACAACCTGTGTTAGCCCTGCTGAACTAAAGCCTAACTAACTCACCCCCTACAGAGACACAGAGGGAAAACAACGCAGTGAGTTTGAACCCTGGGTCATGCCCTGATACCCATAATGCTCCTGAGCTAAAGCCTAGTCATTTAACAAGGTGAGTAAACACGGCAGGGTAGCCTAGTGGTTAGCGCGTTGGACTAGTAACCGGGAGGTTGCAAGTTCAAATCCCCGAGCTGACAAGGTACAAAATCTGTCGTTCTGCCCCTGAACAGGCAGTTAACCCACTGTTCCTAGGCCGTCATTGAAAATAAGAATTTGTTCTTTACTGACTCGCCTGGTTAAATAAAAGATAAAAAAATATCTGTCATTCAGGTCTCTGATGAAGATACAGTACATTCCAATAGTATTCAGACCCCTTGACTTTTTCCACACTTTGTTACATTACAGCCTTATTATAAAATTGATTAAATCGTTTTTTTTTTTTATCTACACACAATAACCGATAATGACAAAGTAAAAATATGCTTTTAGAAGTTTGAACAATATTAAAATGTTAGGCATTAGGTTTAGCAGTGTGGTTCAGGTTAGATTTAAAATCAGATTTTATGACTTTGTTGCAATGCCAGAGAATGACCTCTCTTCAGAGCTGCCTCCATCCAGTACAACATTCATGAAAATAAATGCTAACCTGCTCTATTTAAGAAAAATGTTTACCTTTATTTAACTAGGCCAAGTCAGTTAAGAACAAATTATTATTTACAATGACGGCCTAGGAACAGTGGGTTAACTGCCTGTTCAGGGGCAGAACAACAGATTTGTACCTTGTCAGCTCTGGGATTTGAACTTGCAACCTTCCAGTTACCACTAGGCTACCTGCTGGTTACTAGTCCAACCCTCTAACCACTAGGCTACCTGCTGGTTACTAGTCCAACACTCTAACCACTAGGCTACCTGCTGGTTACTAGTCCAACACTCTAACCACTAGGCTACCTGCTGGTTGCTAGTCCAACACTCTAACCACTAGGCTACCTGCTGGTTACTAGTCCAACACTCTAACCACTAGGCTACCTGCTGGTTACTAGTCCAACACTCTAACCACTAGGCTACCTGCTGGTTACTAGTCCAACCCTCTAACCACTAGGCTACCTGCTGGTTACTAGTCCAACACTCTAACCACTAGGCTATCTGCTGGTTACTAGTCCAACGCTCTAACCACTAGGCTACCTGCTGGTTACTAGTCCAACACTCTAACCACTAGGCTACCTGCTGGTTACTGGCCCAACGCTCTAACCACTAGGCTACCTGCTGGTTACTAGTCCAACGCTCTAACCACTAGGCTACCTGCTGGTTACTGGCCCAACGCTCTAACCACTAGGCTACTTGCTGGTTACTAGTCCAACACTCTAACCACTAGGCTACCTGCTGGTTACTGGCCCTACGCTCTAACCACTAGGCTAGCTGCTGGTTACTAGTCCAACACTCTAACCACTAGACGACCTGCCTCTAACCACTAGGCTACCTGCCTCTAACCACTAGGCTACCTGCTTCTAACCACTAGGCTACCTGCCTCTAACCACTAGGCTACCTGCCTCTAACCACTAGGCTACCTGCCTCTAACCACTAGGCTACCTGCCTCTAACCACGAGGCTACCCTGCCTCTAACCACTAGGCTACCTGCCTCTAACCACTAGGCTACCTGCTGGTTACTAGTCCAACACTCTAACCACTAGGCTACCTGCTGGTTACTAGTCCAACACTCTAACCACTAGGCTACCTGCTGGTTGCTAGTCCAACACTCTAACCACTAGGCTACCTGCTGGTTACTAGTCCAACACTCTAACCACTAGGCTACCTGCTGGTTACTAGTCCAACACTCTAACCACTAGGCTACCTGCTGGTTACTAGTCCAACACTCTAACCACTAGGCTACCTGCTGGTTACTAGTCCAACACTCTAACCACTAGGCTATCTGCTGGTTACTAGTCCAACGCTCTAACCACTAGGCTACCTGCTGGTTACTAGTCCAACACTCTAACCACTAGGCTACCTGCTGGTTACTGGCCCAACGCTCTAACCACTAGGCTACCTGCTGGTTACTAGTCCAACGCTCTAACCACTAGGCTATCTGCTGGTTACTAGTCCAACGCTCTAACCACTAGGCTACCTGCTGGTTACTAGTCCAACACTCTAACCACTAGGCTACCTGCTGGTTACTGGCCCAACGCTCTAACCACTAGGCTACCTGCTGGTTACTAGTCCAACGCTCTAACCACTAGGCTACCTGCTGGTTACTGGCCCAACGCTCTAACCACTAGGCTACTTGCTGGTTACTAGTCCAACACTCTAACCACTAGGCTACCTGCTGGTTACTGGCCCTACGCTCTAACCACTAGGCTAGCTGCTGGTTACTAGTCCAACACTCTAACCACTACACGACCTGCCTCTAACCACTAGGCTACCTGCCTCTAACCACTAGGCTACCTGCCTCTAACCACTAGGCTACCTGCCTCTAACCACTAGGCTACCTGCCTCTAACCACTAGGCTACCTGCCTCTAACCACTAGGCTACCTGCCTCTAACCACGAGGCTACCCTGCCTCTAACCACTAGGCTACCTGCCTCTAACCACTAGGCTACCTGCTGGTTACTAGTCCAACACTCTAACCACTAGGCTACCTGCTGGTTACTGGCCCAACGCTCTAACCACTAGGCTACCTGCTGGTTACTAGTCCAACGCTCTAACCACTAGGCTACCTGCTGGTTACTAGTCCAACACTCTAACCACTAGGCTACCTGCTGGTTACTAGTCCAACACTCTAAGCACTAGGCTACCTGCTGGTTACTAGTCCAACACTCTAACCACTAGGCTACCTGCTGGTTACTAGTCCAACACTCTAACCACTAGGTTACCTGCTGGTTACTGGCCCTACGCTCTAACCACTAGGCTACCTGCTGGTTACTGGCCCAACGCTCTAACCACTAGGCTAACTGCTGGTTACTGGCAATACGCTCTAACCACTAGGCTAGCTGCTGGTTACTAGTCCAACACTCTAACCACTAGACGACCTGCCTCTAACCACTAGGCTAACAGCCTCTAACCACTAGGCTACCTGCCTCTAACCACTAGGCTACCTGCCTCTAACCACTAGGCTACCTGCCTCTAACCACTAGGCTACCTGCCTCTAACCACGAGGCTACCCTGCCTCTAACCACTAGGCTACCTGCCTCTAACCACTAGGCTACCTGCTGGTTACTAGTCCAACACTCTAACCACTAGACTACCTGCTGGTTACTCGTCCAACACTCTAACCACTAGGCTACCTGCTGGTTACTAGTCCAACGCTCTAACCACTAGGCTACCTGCTGGTTACTAGTCCAACACTCTAAGCACTAGGCTACCTGCTGGTTACTAGTCCAACACTCTAACCACTAGGCTACCTGCTGGTTACTAGTCCAACACTCTAACCACTAGGTTACCTGCTGGTTACTGGCCCTACGCTCTAACCACTAGGCTACCTGCTGGTTACTGGCCCAACGCTCTAACCACTAGGCTACCTGCTGGTTACTAGTCCAACACTAATCACTCGACTACCTGCCTCTAACCACTAGGCTACCTGCCTCTAACCACTAGGCTACCTGCCTCTAACCACTAGGCTACCTGCCTCTAACCACTAGGCTACCTGCCTCTAACTACTAGGCTACCTGCCTCTAACCACTAGGCTACCTGCCTCTAACCACGAGGCTACCTGCCTCTAACCACTAGGCTATCTGCCTCTAACCACGAGGCTACCTGCCTCTAACCACTAGGCTACCTGCCTCTAACCACTAGGCTACCTGCCTCTAACCACTAGGCTACCTGCTGGTTACTAGTCCAACACTCTAACCACTAGGCTACCTGCCTCCTCTAACCATTAGGCTACCTGCCTCCTCTAACCACTAGGCTACCTGCCTCTAACCACTAGGCTACCTGCCTCTAACCACGAGGCTACCCTGCCTCTAACCACTAGGCTACCTGCCTCTAAGCACTAGGCTACCTGCTGGTTACTAGTCCAACACTCTAACCACTAGGCTACCTGGCTCCTCTAACCACTAGGCTACCTGCCTCCTCTAACAACTAGGCTACCTGCCTCTAACCACTAGGCTACCTGCCTCTAACCACTAGGCTACCTGCCTCCTCTAACCACGAGGCTACCTGTCTCTAACCACTAGGCTACCTGCCTCTAACCACGAGGCTACCTGCCTCTAACCACTAGGCTACCTGCCTCTAACCACTAGGCTACCTGCCTCTAACCACTAGGCTACCTGCCTCTAACCACGAGGCTACCTGCCTCTAACCACTAGGCTACCTGCTGCCTCTAACCACTAGGCTGCCTCCTCTAACCACCAGGCTACCTGCCTCTAACCACTAGGCTACCTGCCTCTAACCACGAGGCTACCTGCCTCTAACCACTAGGCTACCTGCCTCCTCTAACCACGAGGCTACCTGCCTCTAACCACTAGGCTACCTGCCTCTAACCACTAGGCTACCTGCCTCCTCTAACCACGAGGCTACCTGCCTCTAACCACCAGGCTACCTGCCTCTAACCACTAGGCTACCTGCCTCTAACCACTAGGCTACCTGCCTCCTCTAACCACGAGGCTACCTGCCTCTAACCACGAGGCTACCTGCCTCTAACCACCAGGCTACCTGCCTCTAACCACCAGGCTACCTGCCTCTAACCACCAGGCTACCTGCCTCTAACCATGAGGCTACCTGCCTCTAACCACTAGGCTACCTGCCTCCTCTAACCACGAGGCTACCTGCCTCTAACCACTAGGCTACCTGCCTCTAACCACTAGGCTACCTGCCTCCTCTAACCACGAGGCTACCTGCCTCTAACCACCAGGCTACCTGCCTCTAACCACTAGGCTACCTTCCTCTAACCACTAGGCTACCTGCCTCCTCTATCCACGAGGCTACCTGCCTCTAACCACTAGGCTACCTGCCTCTAACCACGAGGCTACCTGCCTCTAACCACTAGGCTACCTGCCTCCTCTAACCACGAGGCTACCTGCCTCTAACCATCAGGCTACCTGCCTCTAACCACTAGGCTACCTGCCTCTAACCACGAGGCTACCTGCCTCCTCTAACCACGAGGCTACCTGCCTCTAACCACCAGGCTACCTGCCTCTAACCACTAGGCTACCTGCCTCCTCTAACCACCAGGCTACCTGCCTCTAACCACCAGGCTACCTGCCTCTAACCACCAGGCTACCTGCCTCTAACCACCAGGCTACCTGCCTCTAACCACCAGGCTACCTGCCTCTAACCACGAGGCTACCTGCCGCCTCTAACCACGAGGCTACCTGCCTCTAACCACTAGGCTACCTGCCTCTAACCACGAGACTACCTGCCTCTAACCACTAGGCTACCTGCCTCCTCTAACCACGAGGCTACCTGTCTCTAACCACGAGGCTACCTGCCTCTAACCACTAGGCTACTTGCCTCTAACCACTAGGCTACCTGCCTCCTCTAACCACGAGGCTACCTGTCTCTAACCACTAGGCTACCTGCCTCTAACCACCAGGCTACCTGCCTCTAACCACCAGGCTACCTGCCTCTAACCACTAGGCTACCTGCCGCCTCTAACCACTAGGCTGCCTCCTCTAACCACGAGGCTACCTGCCTCTAACCACGAGGCTACCTGCCTCTAACCACGAGACTACCTGCCTCTAACCACGAGACTACCTGCCTCTAACCACTAGGCTACCTGCCTCCTCTAACCACGAGGCTACCTGCCTCTAACCACTAGGCTACCTGCCTCTAACCACTAGGCTACCTGCCTCCTCTAACCACTAGGCTACCTGCCTCCTCTAACCACTAGGCTACCTGCCTCTAACCACTAGGCTACCTGCCTCCTCTAACCACGAGGCTACCTGCCTCTAACCACGAGGCTACCTGCCTCTAACCACGAGGCTACCTGCCTCTAACCACCAGGCTACCTGCCTCTAACCACTAGGATACCTGCCTCTAACCACGAGGCTACCTGCCTCTAACCTCTAGCCGCCCCGGAAGTGGTTTAAATCCAGTTCTGTACCTTCAAAGTCCACGTCGCCCACCAGCCGTAGTTTTCCTGTGGTCCGGTCCTGGACCCGGTTAATACCCACATCGATAACCGCTGCCCCCTCCTTCACCATGTCGACGGTGATCAGCCCAGGCACACCTAGAGGACACACACACACACAGGAAATGAACACACACACACACAGGAAATGAACACACACACACACAGGAAATGAACACACACACACACAGGAAATGAACACACACACACACACACAGGAAATGAACACACACACAGGAAATGAACACACACACACACAGGAAATGAACACACACACACACAGGAAATGAACACACACACACACAGGAAATGAACACACACACACACAGGAAATGAACACACACACACACACACAGGAAATGAACACACACACAGGAAATGAACACACACACAGGAAATGAACACACACACACACACAGGAAATGAACACACACACACACAGGAAATGAACACACACACACACACACACACACAGGAAATGAACACACACACACACACACACATACGAAAGTCGCTAACCGCAACATGTACAGCTAATATTAAACGTTGGTCCTCAAATACACACACACTAGTTCTGTGTGGACACGACACTGGCTGGCATGGCAATCACCAGGCTTACTTCAGTCGTTTTTATAATGTTCACCTGCAGCAATGTTACAGACAAGGGAGAAGGGAAGGAGAAAGAGTGAGAGAGATGAAGAATGCAAAAATCTAAGACAGAAATTGAGAAACCTGTCCAACCAAAAACATAGAAACCAAGAAAACCGGAGTCTACGCCTTCACTCTGGTGAATCACTAAAACAATACAGAAATACACGACGGAAAAAGAAGGAACAGCGCGTCAGAAATCAGCTCAATGTAACTGAAGAATCCATAGACTCAAACCACTTCTGGGAAAATTGGAAAACACTAAACAAACAACAACATAAAGAATTATCTATCCAAAATGGAGATGTATGGGTAAACCACTTCTCCAACCATTTTGGCTCTATCATATTAAAGACTACCAGAACCCACTGGATTCTCCAATTCCATGAAATGAACTACAGGACAAAATACAAACGCTCCAAACCAAAAAGGCCTGTGGTGTTGATGATATCCTTAATGAAATGATCAAATATACAGACAACAAATTCCAATTGGCTATACTAAATCTCTTTAACATCATCCTTAGCTCTGGCATCTTCCCCAATATTTGGTGCCAAGGACTGATCACCCCAATCCACAAGAGTGGAGACAAATTTGACCCCAATAACTACCGTGGAATATGCGTCAACAGCAACCTTGGGAAAATCCTCTGCATTATCATTAACATCAGACTCGTACACTTCCTCAATGAAAACAATGTACTGAGCAAATGTCAAATTGGCTTTTTACCAAATTACCGTACAACAGACCATGTATTCACCCTGCACACCCTAATTGACAACCAAACAAACCAAAACAAAGGCAAAGTCTTCTCATGCTTTGTTGATTTCAAAAAGGCCTTTGACTCAATTTGGCATGAGGGTCTGCTATACAAACTGATGGAAAGGGTCTGCTATACAAACGGATGGAAAGGGTCTGCTATACAAACGGATGGAAAGGGTCTGCTATACAAACTGATGGAAAGGGTCTGCTATACAAACGGATGGAAAGGGGTGTTGGGGGAAAAACATACCACATTATAAAATCCATGTACACAAACAACAAGTGTGCGGTTAAAATTGGCAAAAAACACACAATTCTTTCCACAGGACCGTGGGGTTAGACAGGGATGCAGCTTAAGCCCCACCCTCTTCAACATATATGTCAATGAATTGGCGCGGGCACTAGAAAAGTCTGCAGCACCCGGCCTAGAATCTGAAGTCAAATGTCTACTGTTTGCTGATGATCTGGTGCTTCTGTCACCAACGAAGGAGGGCCTACAGCAGCACTTAGATCTTCTGAACAGATTCTGCCAGACCTGGGCCCTGACAGTAAATCTCAGTAAGACCAAAATAATGGTGTTCCAAGAAAGGTCCAGTCGCCAGGACCACAAATACAAATTCCATCTAGACACTGTTGCCCAAGAGCACACAAACACTATACATACCTTGGCCTAAACATCAGCGCCACAGGTAACTTCCACAAAGCTGTGAACGATCTGAGAGGCAAGAAGGGCCTTCTACGCCATCAAATGAAACATAAAATTCAACATACCAATTAGGATCTGGCTAAAAATACTTGAATCAGTTATAGAGCCCATTGCCCTTTATGGTTGTGAGGTCTGGGGTCCGCTCACCAACCAAGACTTCACAAAATTGGACAAACACCAAATTGAGACTCTGCACGCAGAATTCTGCAAAAATATCCTCCGTGTACAACGTAGAACACCAAATAATGCATGCAGAGCAGAATTAGGCCGATACCCACTAATTATCAAATTCCAGAAAAGAGACGTTAAATTCTAGAGCCCCAGGACAGCAACACCATTAGACCCAACCAAATCATGAGAAAACAAAAAGATATTTACTTAACACATTGGAAAGAATTAACAAAAAAACAGAGCAAACTAGAATGCTATTTGGCCCTAAAAAGAGAGGACACAGTGGCAGAATACCTGACCACTGTGACTGACCCAAACTTAAGGAACGCTTTGACTATGTACAGACTCAGTGAGCATAGCCTTGCTATTGAGAAAGGCCGCCGTAGGCAGACATGGCTCTCAAGAGAAGACAGGCTATGAGGTGGAAACTGAGCTGCAGTTCCTAACCTCCAGCCAAATGTATAAACATATTAGAGACACATATTTCCCTCAGATTACACAGAACCACAAAGAATTAGAAAACAAATCCAACTCCCATATCTACTGGGTGAAATACCACAGTGTTACATCACAGCAGCAAGATGTGACCTGTTGCCACAAGAAAAGGGTAACCAGTGAAGAACAAACACCATTGTAAATAAAACCCATATTTATGCTGAGGGTGTGTGTACTTTAACCATTTGTACATTGTAAAAACACTGTATATATATATATAATATGACATTTGTAATGTCTTTATTGTTCTGAAACTTCTGTATGTGCAATGTTTACTGTTCATTTTTATTGTATATTTCACTTTATATATTATCTACTTCACTTGCTTTGGCAATGTTAACACATGTTTCCCATGCCAATAAAGCCCCTTGAATTGAAAGAAAGAGAGAGGGTGTGGGGGTGTGGGGGGGGGTGTGGGTGGTGGTGGGGGGGGGGGGGGGGGGGGTACCTGCAGCTGCGATGACGATGTCGGCCAGACGGGTCAGTTCCTTCAGCTGCTCTCTGGGGGTGCACCTGTGGGCGATGGTTACCGTGGCATCACCTAGGAGGAGAGGACAGGGTTTAGGATGTCTGTCTGGCAGTCAGTCTGTCTGTATCTGTCTGTCTGCCAGTCAGTCTGTCTGTCTGCCAGTCAGTCTGTCTGTATCTGTCTGTCTGCCAGTCAGTCTGTCAGTGTCTGTCTGTCTGCCAGTCTGTCTGTCTGTCTGCCAGTCAGTCTGCCAGTCTGTCTGCCAGTCAGTTAGCCTGTCGGTCTGCCAGTCAGTTAGCCTGTCGGTCTGCCAGTCTGTCT
>NC_088236.1:6787923-6807923 GCF_036934945.1 Oncorhynchus masou masou | reverse complement strand
TCCACCTCTACCCTCCCTCTCTCCTTCACCTCTACCCTCCCTCTCTCCTCCATCTCCACCTCTACCCTCCCTCCCTCTCTCCTCCACCTCCACCTCTACCCTCCCTCTCTCCTTCACCTCTACCCTCCCTCTCTCCTCCTCTACCCTCCCTCTCTCCTCCACCTCCACCCTCCCTCCACCTCTACCCTCCCTCTCTCCTTCACCTCTACCCTCCCTCTCTCCTCCATCTCCACCTCTACCCTCCCTCTCTCCTCCACCTCCCTCTCTCCTCCACCTCCACCTCTACCCTCCCTCTCTCCTCCATCTCCACCTCTACCCTCCCTCTCACCTCCACCTCCCTCTCTCCTCCACCTCCACCTCTACCCTCCCTCTCTCCTTCACCTCTACCCTCCCTCTCTCCTCCATCTCCACCTCTACCCTCCCTCTCTCCTCCACCTCTACCCTCCCTCCCTCCTCCACCTCTACCCTCCCTCTCTCCTTCACCTCTACCCTCCCTCCCTCCCTCCTCCACCTCTACCCTCCCTCTCTCCTTCACTTCTACCCTCCCTCTCTCCTCCACCTCCCTCTCTCCTCTTCTACCCTCCCTCTCTCCTCCACCTCTACCCTCACTCTCTCCTCCACCTCCACCTCTACCCTCCCTCTCTCCTCCACCTCTACCCTCCCTCTCTCATCCACCTCTACCCTACCTCTCTCCTCCACCTCTACCCTCCCTCTCTCCTCCACCTCTCCTCTCCCTCTCTCCTCCACCTCTACCCTCCCTCTCTCCTCCACCTCCCTCTCTCATCCTCTACCCTCCCTCTCTCCTCCACCTCTACCCTCCCTCTCTCCTCCACCTCTACCCTCCCTCTCTCCTCCACCTCCACCACCCTCTCTCCTCCACCTCCACCCCCTCTCTCCTCCACCTCTACCCTCCCTCTCTCCTCTACCTCTACCCTCCCTCTCTCCCCCACCTCCCCTCTATCCTCCACCTCTACCCACCCTCTCTACTCCACCTCTACCCTCCCTCTCTCCTCCACCTCTACCCTCCCTCTCTCCTCCACCTCTACCCTCCCTCTCTCCTCCACCTCCACCTCTACCCTCCCTCTCTCCTCCACCTCCCTCTCTCCTCCTCCACCTCCACCCCCTCTCTCCTCCAACTCTACCCTCCCTCTCTCCTCCACCTCTACCCTCCCTCTCTCCTCCACCTCCATCCCCCTCTCTCCTCCACCTCCACCCCCTCTCTCCTCCAACTCTACCCTCCCTCTCTCCTCCACCTCTACCCTCCCTCTCTCCTCCACCTCCATCCCCCTCTCTCCTCCACCTCCACCCCCCTCTCTCCTCCACCTCCACCTCTACCCTCCCTCTCTCCTCCACCTCCCTCTCTCAACCTCTACCCTCCCTCTCTCCTCCACCTCTACCCTCCCTCTCTCCTCCACCTCTACCCTCCCTCCCTCCTCCACCTCTACCCTCCCTCCCTCTCTCCTCCACCTCCACATCTACCCTCCCTCTCTCCTCCACCTCCCTCTCTCCTCCTCTACCCTCCCCTCTCCTCCTCCACCTCTACCCTCCCTCCCTCCTCCACCTCTACCCTCCCTCCCTCCTCCACCTCTACCCTCCCTCTCTCCTTCACCTCTACCCTCCCCTCTCCTCCACCTCCACCCTCCCTCTCTACTCCACCTCCACCCCCTCTCTCCTCCACCTCCACCCTCCCTCTCTCCTCCACCTCTACCCTCCCTCTCTCCCTCCACCCTCCCTCTCTCCTCCACCTCTACCCTCCCTCTCTACTCCACCTCTACCCTCCCTCTCTCCTCCACCCTCCCTCTCTCCTCCACCTCTACCATCCCTCTCTCCTCCACCTCCCTCTCTCCTCCTCAACCCTCCCTCTCTCCTCTACTTCCACCTCTACCCTCCCTCTCTCCTCCACCTCTACCCTCCCTCTCTCCTCCACCTCCCCTCTCCTCCTCTACCCTCCCTCTCTCCTCCACCTCCACCTCTACCCTCCCTCTCTCCTCCACCTCTACCCTCCCCTCTCCTCCACCTCTACCCTCCCTCTCTCCTCCACCTCTACCCTCCCTCTCTCCTCCACCTCCCTCTCTCCTCCTCTACCCTCCCTCTCTCCTCCCACCTCCACCTCTACCCTCCCTCTCTCCTCCACCTCCACCCTCCCTCTCTCCTCCACCTCCACCCTCCCTCTCTCCTCCACCTCTACCCTCCCACTCTCCTCCACCTCCACCTCTACCCTCCCTCTCTCCTCCACCTCCCTCTCTCCTCCTCTACCCTCCCTCTCTCCTCCACCTCTACCCTCCCTCCCTCCTCCACCTCTACCCTCCCTCCCTCCTCCACCTCTACCCTCCCTCTCTCCTTCACCTCTACCCTCCCTCTCTCCTCCACCTCCACCCTCCCTCTCTACTCCACCTCCACCCCCCTCTCTCCTCCACCTCCACCCTCCCTCTCTCCTCCACCTCTACCCTCCCTCTCTCCTCCACCCTCCCTCTCTCCTCCACCTCTACCCTCCCTCTCTACTCCACCTCTACCCTCCCTCTCTCCTCCACCCTCCCCTCTCCTCCACCTCTACCATCCCTCTCTCCTCCACCTCCCTCTCTCCTCCTCAACCCTCCCTCTCTCCTCTACTTCCACCTCTACCCTCCCTCTCTCCTCCACCTCTACCCTCCCTCTCTCCTCCACCTCCCTCTCTCCTCCTCTACCCTCCCTCTCTCCTCCACCTCCACCTCTACCCTCCCTCTCTCCTCCACCTCTACCCTCCCTCTCTCCTCCACCTCTACCCTCCCTCTCTCCTCCACCTCTACCCTCCCTCTCTCCTCCACCTCCCTCTCTCCTCCTCTACCCTCCCTCTCTCCTCCACCTCCACCTCTACCCTCCCTCTCTCCTCCACCTCTACCCTCCCTCTCTCCTCCACCTCTACCCTCCCTCTCTCCTCCACCTCCCTCTCTCCTCCTCTACCCTCCCTCTCTCCTCCACCTCCACCTCTACCCTCCCTCTCTCCTCCACCTCCACCCTCCCTCTCTCCTCCACCTCCACCCTCCCTCTCTCCTCCACCTCTACCCTCCCACTCTCCTCCACCTCACTCTCTCCTCCTCTACCCTCCCTCTCTCCTCCACCTCCACCTCTACCCTTCCTTTTTCCTCCACCTCTACCCTCCCTCTCTCCTCCACCTCTACCCTCCCTCTCTCCTCCACCTCTATCCTCCCTCTCTCCTCCACCTCTACCCTCCCTCTCTCCTCCACCTCCAACCCCCCGTCTCTCCTCCACCTCTACCCTCCCTCTCTCCTCCACCTCTACCCTCCCTCTCTCCTCCACCTCTACCCTCACTCTCTCCTCCACTTCTACCCTCCCTCTCTCCTCCACCCTCCCTCTCCTCCACCCCCCCCCCCCCACCTCTACACTCCCTCTCTCCTCCACCTCTACCCTCCTCTCTCCTCCAACTCCACCCCCCTCTCTCCTCCACCTCTACCCTCCCTCCTCCACCTCTACCCTCCCTCCCCTCCTCCACCTCTACCCTCCCTCTCTCCTTCACCTCTACCCTCCCTCTCTCCTCCACCTCTACCCTCCCTCTCTCCTCCACCTCCCTCTCTCCTCCTCTACCCTCCCTCTCTCCTCCACCTCTACCCTCCCTCCCTCCTCCACCTCTACCCTCCCTCTCTCCTTCACCTCTACCCTCCCTCTCTCCTCCACCTCTACCCTGCCTCCTCCACCTCCACCCCCCTCTCCTTCACCTCTACCCTCCCTCTCTTCTCCACCTCCACCCTCCCTCTCTCCTCCCTCTCTACTCCACCTCCACCCCCCCTCTCTCCTCCACCTTCACCTCTACCCTCCCTCTCTCCTCCACTTCTACCCTCCCTCTCTCCTCCACCTCCACCCTCCCTCTCTCCTCCACCTCTACACTCCCTCTCTCCTCCACCTCTACCCTCCCTCTCTCCTCCACCTCCACCCTCCCTCTCTCCTCCCTCTCTACTCCACCTCCACCCCCCCTCTCTCCTCCACCTTCACCTCTACCCTCCCTCTCTCCTCCACCTCTACCCTCCCTCCCTCCTCCACCTCCTTCTCTCCTCCTCTACCCTCCCTCTCTCCTCCACCTCTACCCTCCCTCTCTCCTCCACCTCTACCCTCCCTCTCTCCTCCACCTCCCTCTCTCCTCCTCTACCCTCCCTCTCTCCTCCACCTCCACCTCTACCCTCCCTCTCTCCTCCACTTCTACACTCCCCTCTCCTCCACCCTCCCTCTCTCCCTCCACCTCCACCCCCTCTCCTCCACCTCCACCCCCTCTCTCCTCCACCGCTATCCTCCCTCCTCCACCTCCCTCTCTCCTCCACCTCCACCCCCCTCTCCTTCACCTCTACCCTCCCTCTCTCCTCCACCTCTACCCTCCCTCTCTCCTCCACCTCCCTCTCTACTCCTCTACCCTCCCTCTCTCCTCCACCTCCACCTCTACCCTCCCTCTCTCCTCCACTTCTACCCTCCCTCTCTCCTTCACCTCTACCCTCCCTCTCTCCTCCACCTCCACCCTCCCTCTCTACTCCACCTCCACCCCCCTCTCTCCTCCACCTCCACCCTCCCTCTCTCCTCCACCTCTACCCTCCCTCTCTCCTCCACCCTCCCTCTCTCCTCCACCTCTACCCTCCCTCTCTACTCCACCTCTACCCTCCCTCTCTCCTCCACCCTCCCTCTCTCCTCCACCTCTACCATCCCTCTCTCCTCCACCTCCCTCTCTCCTCCTCAACCCTCCCTCTCTCCTCCACCTCCACCTCTACCCTCCTCCCTCTCCTCCACCTCTACCCTCCCTCTCTCCTCCACCTCCCTCTCTCCTCCTCTACCCTCCCTCTCTCCTCCACCTCCACCTCTACCCTCCCTCTCTCCTCCACCTCTACCCTCCCTCTCTCCTCCACCTCTACCCTCCCTCTCTCCTCCACCTCCCTCTCCTCCTCCTCTACCCTCCCTCTCTCCTCCACCTCCACCTCTACCCTCCCTCTCTCCTCCACCTCTACCCTCCCTCTCTCCTCCACACCTCCCTCTCTCCTCCTCTACCCTCCCTCTCTCCTCCACCTCCACCTCTACCCTCCCTCTCTCCTCCACCTCCCTCTCTTCTCCTCTACCCTCCCTCTCTCCTCCACCTCCACCTCTACCCTCCCCTCTCTCCTCCACCTCTACCCTCCCTCTCTCCTCCACCTCCCTCTCTCCTCCTCTACCCTCCCTCTCTCCTCCACCTCCACCTCTACCCTCCCTCTCTCCTCCACCTCCACCCTCCCTCTCTCCTCCACCTCTACACTCCCTCTCTCCTCCACCTCTACCCTCCCTCTCTCCTCCAACTCCACCCCCCTCTCCTCCACCTCTACCCTCCCTCTCTCCTCCACCTCCAACCCCCCGTCTCTCCTCCACCTCCACCCCCCCTCTCTCCTCCACTTCTACCCTCCCTCTCTCCTCCACCTCAACCCTCCCTCTCTCCTCCACCCTCCCTCTCCTCCACCCCCCCTCTCTCCTCCACCTCTACACTCCCTCTCTCCTCCACCTCTACCCTCCCTCTCTCCTCCAACTCCACCCCCCCTCTCTCCTCCACCTCTACCCTCCCTCCCTCCTCCACCTCTACCCTCCCTCCCTCCTCCACCTCTACCCTCCCTCTCTCCTTCACCTCTACCCTCCCTCTCTCCTCCACCTCCACATCTACCCTCCCTCTCTCCTCCACCTCCCTCTCTCCTCCTCTACCCTCCCTCTCTCCTCCACCTCTACCCTCCCTCCCTCCTCCACCTCTACCCTCCCTCTCTCCTTCACCTCTACCCTCCCTCTCTCCTCCACCTCCACTTCTACCCTCCCCCTCTCCTTCACCTCTACCCTCCCTGTCTTCTCCACCTCCACCCTCCCTCTCTCCTCCCTCTCTACTCCACCTCCACCCCCCCTCTCTCCTCCACCTTCACCTCTACCCTCCCTCTCTCCTCCACCTCCACCCTCCCTCTCTCCTCCACCTCTACACTCCCTCTCTCCTCCACCTCTACCCTCCCTCTCTCCTCCACCTCCACCCTCCCTCTCTCCTCCCTCTCTACTCCACCTCCACCCCCCCTCTCTCCTCCACCTTCACCTCTACCCTCCCTCTCTCCTCCACCTCTACCCTCCCTCCCTCCTCCACCTCTACCCTCCCTCTCTCCTTCACCTCTACCCTCCCTCTCTCCTCCACCTCCACTTCTACCCTCCCTCTCTCCTCCACCCTCCCTCTCTCCTCCACCTCCACCCTCCCTCTCTACCATCCCTCCTCCACCTCGTTCTCTCCTCCTCTACCCTCCCTCTCTCCTCCACCTCTACCCTCCCTCTCTCCTCCACCTCTACCCTCCCTCTCTCCTCCACCTCCCTCTCTCCTCCTCTACCCTCCCTCTCTCCTCCACCTCCACCTCTACCCTCCCTCTCTCCTCCACTTCTACCCTCCCTCTCTCCTCCACCCTCCCTCTCTCCTCCACCTCCACCCCCCCTCTCTCCTCCACCTCCACCCCTCCCTCTCTCCTCCACCTCCACCCCCTCTCCTTCACCTCTACCCTCCCTCTCTCCTCCACCTCCCTCTCTCCTACACCTCCCCTCTATCCTCCACCTCTACACTCCCTCTCTACTCCACCTCCACCCCCCCCTCTCTCCTCCACCTCCCCCTCTCTCCTCCACCTCTACCCTCCCTCCTCCACCTCTACCCTCCCTCTCTCCTCCACCTCTACCCTCCCTCCCTCCTCCACCTCTACCCTCCCTCTCTCCTCCACCTCCAACCCCCCGTCTCTCCTCCACCTCCACCCCCCCTCTCTCCTCCACTTCTACCCTCCCTCTCTCCTCCACCTCTACCCTCACTCTCTCCTCCACTTCTACCCTCCCTCTCTCCTCCACCCTCCCTCTCCTCCACCCCCCCCCCCCACCTCTACACTCCCTCTCTCCTCCACCTCTACCCTCCCTCTCTCCTCCAACTCCACCCCCCCTCTCTCCTCCACCTCTACCCTCCCTCCTCCACCTCTACCCTCCCTCCCTCCTCCTCCACCTCTACCCTCCCTCTCTCCTTCACCTCTACCCTCCCTCTCTCCTCCACCTCTACCCTCCCTCTCCTCCTCCACCTCCCTCTCTCCTCCACCTCTACCCTCCCTCCTCCTCCACCTCCTTCTCTCCTCCTCTACCCTCCCTCTCTCCTCCACCTCTACCCTCCCTCTCTCCTCCACCTCTACCCTCCCTCTCTCCTCCACCTCTACCCTCCCTCTCTCCTCCACCTCCCTCTCTCCTCCACCTCTACCCTCCCTCCCTCCTCCACCTCCTTCTCTCCTCCTCTACCCTCCCTCTCTCCTCCACCTCTACCCTCCCTCTCTCCTCCACCTCTACCCTCCCTCTCTCCTCCACCTCCCTCTCTCCTCCTCTACCCTCCCTCTCTCCTCCACCTCCACCTCTACCCTCCCTCTCTCCTCCACTTCTACACTCCCCTCTCCTCCACCCTCCCTCTCTCCTCCACCTCCACCCCCCCTCTCTCCTCCACCTCCACCCCCCTCTCTCCTCCACCTCTATCCTCCCTCCTCCACCTCCCTCTCTCCTCCACCTCCACCCCCCTCTCCTTCACCTCTACCCTCCCTCTCTCCTCCACCTCTACCCTCCCTCTCTCCTCCACCTCCCTCTCTACTCCCTCTACCCTCCCTCTCTCCTCCACCTCCACCTCTACCCTCCCTCTCTCCTCCACTTCTACCCTCCCTCTCTCCTTCACCTCTACCCTCCCTCTCTCCTCCACCTCCACCCTCCCTCTCTACTCCACCTCCACCCCCCCTCTCTCCTCCACCTCCACCCTCCCTCTCTCCTCCACCTCCACCCTCCCTCTCTCCTCCACCCTCCCTCTCTCCTCCACCTCTACCCTCCCTCTCTACTCCACCTCTACCCTCCCTCTCTCCTCCACCCTCCCTCTCTCCTCCACCTCTACCATCCCTCTCTCCTCCACCTCCCTCTCTCCTCCTCAACCCTCCCTCTCTCCTCCACCTCCACCTCTACCCTCCCTCTCTCCTCCACCTCTACTCTCCCTCTCTCCTCCACCTCCCTCTCTCCTCCTCTACCCTCCCTCTCTCCTCCACCTCTACCCTCCCTCTCTCCTCCACCTCTACCCTCCCTCTCTCCTCCACCTCTACCCTCCCTCTCTCCTCCACCTCCCTCTCTCCTCCTCTACCCTCCCTCTCTCCTCCACCTCCACCTCTACCCTCCCTCTCTCCTCCACCTCTACCCTCCCTCTCTCCTCCACCTCCCTCTCTCCTCCTCTACCCTCCCTCTCTCCTCCACCTCCACCTCTACCCTCCCTCTCTCCTCCACCTCCCTCTCTCCTCCTCTACCCTCCCTCTCTCCTCCACCTCCACCTCTACCCTCCCTCTCTCCTCCACCTCTACCCTCCCTCTCTCCTCCACCTCCAACCCCCCGTCTCTCCTCCACCTCCACCCCCCCTCTCTCCTCCACTTCTACCCTCCCTCTCTACTCCACCTCTACCCTCCCTCTCTCCTCCACCTCTACCCTCCCTCTCTCCTCCACCTCTACCCTCCCTCTCTCTCCTCCACCTCCACCTCTACCCTCCCTCTCTCCCTCCACCTCCCTCTCTCCTCCTCCACCTCCACCCCTCTCTCCTCCAACTCTACCCTCCCTCTCTCCTCCACCTCTACCCTCCCTCTCTCCTCCACCTCCATCCCCCTCTCTCCTCCACCTCCACCCCCCTCTCTCCTCCAACTCTACCCTCCCTCTCTCCTCCACCTCTACCCTCCCTCTCTCCTCCACCTCCATCCCCCTCTCTCCTCCACCTCCACCCCCCTCTCTCCTCCACCTCCACCTCTACCCTCCCTCTCTCCTCCACCTCCCTCTCTCTCAACCTCTACCCTCCCTCTCTCCTCCACCTCTACCCTCCCTCTCTCCTCCACCTCTACCCTCCCTCCCTCCTCCACCTCTACCCTCCCTCCCTCTCTCCTCCACCTCCACATCTACCCTCCCTCTCTCCTCCACCTCCCTCTCTCCTCCTCTACCCTCCCTCTCTCCTCCACCTCTACCCTCCCTCCCTCCTCCACCTCTACCCTCCCTCCCTCCTCCACCTCTACCCTCCCTCTCTCCTTCACCTCTACCCTCCCTCTCTCCTCCACCTCCACCCTCCCTCTCTACTCCACCTCCACCCCCCTCTCTCCTCCACCTCTACCCTCCCTCTCTCCTCCACCCTCCCTCTCTCCTCCACCTCTACCCTCCCTCTCTACTCCACTTCTACCCTCCCTCTCTCCTCCACCCTCCCTCTCTCCTCCACCTCTACCATCCCTCTCTCCTCCACCTCCCTCTCTCCTCCTCACCCCTCCCTCTCTCCCTCTACTTCCACCTCTACCCTCCCTCTCTCCTCCACCTCTACCCTCCCTCTCTCCTCCACCTCCCTCTCTCCTCCTCTACCCTCCCTCTCTCCTCCACCTCCACCTCTACCCTCCCCTCTCTCCTCCACCTCTACCCTCCCTCTCTCCTCCACCTCTACCCTCCCTCTCTCCTCCACCTCTACCCTCCCTCTCTCCTCCACCTCCCTCTCTCCTCCTCTACCCTCCCTCTCTCCTCCACCTCCACCTCTACCCTCCCTCTCTCCTCCACCTCCACCCTCCCTCTCTCCTCCACCTCCACCCTCCCTCTCTCCTCCACCTCTACCCTCCCACTCTCCTCCACCTCACTCTCTCCTCCTCTACCCTCCCTCTCTCCTCCACCTCCACCTCTACCCTTCCTCTATCCTCCACCTCTACCCTCCCTCTCTCCTCCACCTCTACCCTCCCTCTCTCCTCCACCTCTATCCTCCCTCTCTCCTCCACCTCTACCCTCCCTCTCTCCTCCACCTCCAACCCCCTCTCTCCTCCACCTCCACCCCCCCTCTCTCCTCCACTTCTAC
Organism: Oncorhynchus masou masou; assembly: GCF_036934945.1. Lineage (NCBI taxonomy): Eukaryota > Metazoa > Chordata > Actinopteri > Salmoniformes > Salmonidae > Oncorhynchus > Oncorhynchus masou. The sequence goes on along the minus strand of NC_088236.1, from coordinate 6,798,052 downwards.
CCTCCCTCTCTCCTCCACCTCTACCCTCACTCTCTCCTCCACTTCTACCCTCCCTCTCTCCTCCACCCTCCCTCTCCTCCACCCCCCCCACCTCTACACTCCCTCTCTCCTCCACCTCTACCCTCCCTCTCTCCTCCAACTCCACCCCCCCTCTCTCCTCCACCTCTACCCTCCCTCCTCCACCTCTACCCTCCCTCCCTCCTCCACCTCTACCCTCCCTCTCTCCTTCACCTCTACCCTCCCTCTCTCCTCCACCTCTACCCTCCCTCTCTCCTCCACCTCCCTCTCTCCTCCTCTACCCTCCCTCTCTCCTCCACCTCTACCCTCCCTCCCTCCTCCACCTCTACCCTCCCTCTCTCCTCCACCTCTACCCTGCCTCCTCCACCTCCACCCCCCTCTCCTTCACCTCTACCCTCCCTCTCTTCTCCACCTCCACCCTCCCTCTCTCCTCCCTCTCTACTCCACCTCCACCCCCCCTCTCTCCTCCACCTCCACCCTCCCTCCCTCCTCCACCTCTACCCTCCCTCTCTCCTTCACCTCTACCCTCCCTCTCTCCTCCACCTCTACCCTCCCTCCCCCCTCCACCTCTACCCTCCCTCTCTCCTTCACCTCTACCCTCCCTCTCTCCTCCACCTCCACATCTACCCTCCCTCTCTCCTCCACCTCCCTCTCTCCTCCTCTACCCTCCCTCTCTCCTCCACCTCTACCCTCCCTCTCTTCTCCACCTCTACCCTCCCTCTCTCCTCCACCTCCCTCCCTCTCTCCTCCACCTCTACCCTCCCTCCCTCCTCCACCTCTACCCTTCCTCTCTCCTCCACCTCTACCCTCCCTCTCTCCTCCACCTCCCTCTCTCCTCCACCCTCCCTCTCTCCTCCACCCTCCCTCTCTCCTCCACCTCTACCCTCCCTCTCTCCTCCAACTCCACCCTCCCTCTCTCCTCCACCCTCCCTCTCACCTCCACCCCCTCTCTCCTCCACCCTCACTTCTCTCTCTCTCTCCCCTCCCTCTCTCCTCCACCCTCCCCTCTCTCTCCCCTCTCTCCTCCACCCTCCCCCCTCTTTCCTCCACCCTCCCCTCTCTCTCCCTCTCTCCTCCACCCTCCGTCTCTCTCTCTCCCCTCTCACCTCCACCCCTCTCTCCTCCACCCTCACTTCTCTCTCCTCCACCCTCCCTCTCTCCTCCACCCTCCCCTCTCTCCCCCTCTCTCCTCCACCCTCCCTCTCTCTCTCCCCTCTCACCTCCACCCCCTCTCTCCTCCACCCTCCCTCTCACCTCCACCCCTCTCTCCTCCACCCTCCCTCTCTCCTCCACCCTCCCCTCCCTCTCTCCTCTCCACCCTCCCCTCCCTCCCTCTCCTCCACCCTCCCCTCTCTCTCCTCCACCCTCCCCTCTCTCTCCTCCACCCTCCCTCTCCCCTCTCACCTCCACCCTCCCTTCCCTCTCTCCTCTCACCTCCACCCTCCCTTTCCTCTCTCCTCCACCCTCTCTCTCCCCTCTTCTCCCTCTCCACCTCTCCTCCCTCTCCCCTCTCACCTCCACCCACTCTCCCTCTCCTCCACCCTCCCCTCCCTCTCTCCTCTCCCCTCCACCCTCCCTCCCCCTCTCTCCTCCACCCTCCCTCTCCCCTCTCACCTCCACCCTCCCTTCCCTCTCTCCTCTCACCTCCACCCTCCCTTTCCTCTCTCCTCCACCCTCCTCTCTCTCCCCTCTTCTCTCTCTCCCCTCTCACCTCCACCCCCTCTCTCCTCCACCCTCCCTTCTCTCTCCTCTCCCCTCCCTCTCTCCTCCACCCTCCCCTCTCTCCTCCACTCTCTCCTCCACCCTCCCCTCTCTCTCTCCCCTCTCTCCTCCACCCTCCCTTCTCTCTCCTCCACCCTTCCTCTCTCCTCCACCCTCCCTCTCTCTCTCTCCTCCACCCTCCCCTCCCTCTCTCCTCTCCCCTCCACCCTCCCCTCCCTCCCTCTCCTCCACCCTCCCCTCTCTCTCCTCCACCCTCCCCTCTCTCTCCTCCACCCTCCCTCTCCCCTCTCACCTCCACCCTCCCTTCCCTCTCTCCTCGACCCTCCCTTCCCTCTCTCTTCCACCCTCTCTCTCTCCCCTCTCTTCTCCCTCTCCACCTCACCTCCCTCTCCCCTCTCACTCTCCTCCACTTCCTCTCTTCCAAGAATGTGTACATGCATTGCAACAGTTCTTGTTGCAGAGATATATATTTTTATTCCTTCACTTGAAGCCCTTTTGTAATAAACAGCTTCATAACGGGGAAAACCGCGGTGGTGCAACATCAATGTACGTACGCAAACACTCCAAGGCGGGGTACATTAAATATACCGTTCCTTGCAAATTACCTGTATTACAGTCTTACACACACACACACACACACACACACACAGTGTCGTACCTCCAGGGCGTTGGTGGTTGCGGTCTGTGTGAAGCAACATGGCGATGGGCAAGCCTACATTCTTAGAGCGTCCGGCCACCAGCACGTTCTTCCCCACTGTCTCGATACCTGCACACACACACACACACACACACACACACACACACACACACACACACACACACACACACACACACACACACACACACACACACACACACACACACACACAGACATGTCAATCACCTCGATACCTGCACACACAGACATGTCAATCACCTCGATACCTGCACACACACACACGTCAATCACCTCGATACCTGCACACACACAGACATGTCAATCACCTCGATACCTGCACACACACACACACACACACACGTCAATCACCTCGATACCTGCACACACACACACACACACGTCAATCACCTCGATACCTGCACACACACACACACACACACACACACGTCAATCACCTCGATACCTGCACACACACACACACACACACACACACACACACACACACGTCAATCACCTCGATACCTGCACACACAGACACACACACACACACACACACGTCAATCACCGGCATGCTTCCCCTTCCAAGTCTCTAGACACAAAGTTCAGTTCAAGTGAGTATCCTATTTAAATTCATACAATTTTGTTTTTTTATTCAATCCCTAACTGGCTTCAAAAACAGGGCTAGCAAAAGTATTTTTCTATAATTTTTTTAAGTGAATAAAAACATACAAGCATTTTACTAAACCTGTAATAAGATGTGCTAAATATGTGTTGGTGACCAATAAAATGTGATTTAGATTTACTAGCCAGTTCAGGTGTAGTAAAAGGTGATGATTGCCACCTAGTGGATAAACCAGGGTATGACAGCTGGACAGTCGACACCACAACTTTCACAGCAACCCTTCCCTCTTCTTCAGTTTGGATGAGTTGTTTAAAGGGATACTGGGTGTCTGCCAGTACAGGCCTGGACAACTCCAGTCCTCGGGGGCCTGATTGGAGTCAGGTGTGTTAGCTGGGGCTGGGGTATAAGTGTGACACCAATAATCAACTTTTTTTTTAAAGTCAGTCAGTTTTAAGAAGAAAAAAATCTGAACTAAATTCTTAATTCAACTAATCATGATATTCAGTTTAGAATGCAATTAGTTTAAAATCAGTTAATTTGGGATGGAGGGAGACAGTAACACCAATCAGTGCTAGCAGATACCCATAGACTTCCAGTCATTGCGCTAACGCTAATTAGCATTGGCTCGCAAATCTACCTGTAACTTCCTTCATACTGGACACAGAGACACATCTGACTCTGTGGAAGTAGATAGAAGGGAAGCTCCCAAAGTATCCCTTTAATAAAGCCACTAGTTCAAAGCCACTAATAAAGCCACTAGTTCAAAGCCACTAATAAAGCCACTAGTTCAAAGCCACTAATAGAGCCACTAGTTCAAAGCCACTAATAAAGCCACTAGTTCAAAGCCACTAGTTCACAGCCACTAATAAAGCCACTAGTTCACAACCACTAATAAAGCCACTAGTTCACAACCACTAATAAAGCCACTAGTTCAAAGCCACTAGTTCAAAGCCACTAATAAAGCCACTAGTTCACAACCACTAATAAAGCCACTAGTTCACAACCACTAATAAAGCCACTAGTTCACAACCACTAATAAAGCCACTAGTTCAAAGCCACTAATAAAGCCACTAATAAAGCCACTAGTTCACAACCACTAATAAAGCCACTAGTTAAAAACCACTAATAAAGCCACTAGTTAAAAACCACTAATAAAGCCACTAGTTCAAAGCCACTAATAAAGCCACTAGTTCAAAGCCACTAATAAAGCCACTAGTTCAAAGCCACTAATAAAGCCACTAGTTCAAAGCCACTAATAAAGCCACTAATAAAGCCACTAGTTCACAGCCACTAATAAAGCCACTAGTTCACAACCACTAATAAAGCCACTAGTTCACAGCCACTAATAAAGCCACTAGTTCAAAGCCACTAATAAAGCCACTAATAAAGCCACTAATAAAGCCACTAATAAAGCCACTAGTTCAAAGCCACTAATAAAGCCACTAATAAAGCCACTAATAAAGCCACTAGTTCAAAGCCACTAATAAAGCCACTAGTTCACAGCCACTAATAAAGCCACTAGTTCAAAGCCACTAGTTCAAAGCCACTAATAAAGCCACTAGTTCACAACCACTAATAAAGCCACTAGTTCACAGCCACTAATAAAGCCACTAGTTCAAAGCCACTAGTTCACAGCCACTAATAAAGCCACTAGTTCACAACCACTAATAAAGCCACTAGTTCACAGCCACTAATAAAGCCACTAGTTCAAAGCCACTAATAAAGCCACTAATAAAGCCACTAATAAAGCCACTAGTTCAAAGCCACTAATAAAGCCACTAATAAAGCCACTAGTTCAAAGCCACTAATAAAGCCACTAGTTCAAAGCCACTAGTTCAAAGCCACTAATAAAGCCACTAGTTCACAACCACTAATAAAGCCACTAATAGAGCCACTAATAGAGCCACTAATAGAGCCACTAATAGAGCCACTAGTTCAAAGCCACTAATAAAGCCACTAGTTCACAACCACTAATAAAGCCACTAATAGAGCCACTAATAGAGCCACTAATAGAGCCACTAATAGAGCCACTAATAGAGCCACTAATAGAGCCACTAATAGAGCCACTAATAGAGCCACTAGTTCAAAGCCACTAATAAAGCCACTAGTTAAAAACCACTAATAGAGCCACTAGTTCACAACCACTAATAAAGCCACTAATAGAGCCACTAATAGAGCCACTAATAGAGCCACTAATAGAGCCACTAATAGAGCCACTAATAAAGCCACTAGTTCACAACCACTAATAAAGCCACTAATAGAGCCACTAATAGAGCCACTAATAGAGCCACTAATAGAGCCACTAATAGAGCCACTAATAGAGCCACTAATAGAGCCACTAATAAAACCACTAATAGAGCCACTAGTTCAAAGCCACTAATAAAGCCACTAGTTCACAACCACTAATAAAGCCACTAATAGAGCCACTAATAGAGCCACTAATAAAACCACTAATAGAGCCACTAGTTCAAAGCCACTAATAAAGCCACTAGTTCAAAGCCACTAGTTCACAGCCACTAATAAAGCCACTAGTTCACAACCACTAATAAAGCCACTAGTTCACAACCACTAATAAAGCCACTAGTTCAAAGCCACTAGTTCAAAGCCACTAATAAAGCCACTAGTTCACAACCACTAATAAAGCCACTAGTTCAAAGCCACTAATAAAGCCACTAATAAAGCCACTAGTTCACAACCACTAATAAAGCCACTAGTTCAAAGCCACTAATAAAGCCACTAATAAAGCCACTAGTTCACAACCACTAATAAAGCCACTAGTTAAAAACCACTAATAAAGCCACTAGTTAAAAACCACTAATAAAGCCACTAGTTCAAAGCCACTAATAAAGCCACTAGTTCAAAGCCACTAATAAAGCCACTAGTTCAAAGCCACTAATAAAGCCACTAGTTCAAAGCCACTAATAAAGCCACTAATAAAGCCACTAGTTCACAGCCACTAATAAAGCCACTAGTTCACAACCACTAATAAAGCCACTAGTTCACAGCCACTAATAAAGCCACTAGTTCAAAGCCACTAATAAAGCCACTAATAAAGCCACTAATAAAGCCACTAATAAAGCCACTAGTTCAAAGCCACTAATAAAGCCACTAATAAAGCCACTAGTTCAAAGCCACTAATAAAGCCACTAGTTCACAGCCACTAATAAAGCCACTAGTTCAAAGCCACTAGTTCAAAGCCACTAATAAAGCCACTAGTTCACAACCACTAATAAAGCCACTAGTTCACAGCCACTAATAAAGCCACTAGTTCAAAGCCACTAGTTCACAGCCACTAATAAAGCCACTAGTTCACAACCACTAATAAAGCCACTAGTTCACAGCCACTAATAAAGCCACTAGTTCAAAGCCACTAATAAAGCCACTAATAAAGCCACTAATAAAGCCACTAGTTCAAAGCCACTAATAAAGCCACTAATAAAGCCACTAATAAAGCCACTAGTTCAAAGCCACTAATAAAGCCACTAGTTCAAAGCCACTAGTTCAAAGCCACTAATAAAGCCACTAGTTCACAACCACTAATAAAGCCACTAATAGAGCCACTAATAGAGCCACTAATAGAGCCACTAATAGAGCCACTAGTTCAAAGCCACTAATAAAGCCACTAGTTCACAACCACTAATAAAGCCACTAATAGAGCCACTAATAGAGCCACTAATAGAGCCACTAATAGAGCCACTAATAGAGCCACTAATAGAGCCACTAATAGAGCCACTAATAGAGCCACTAATAGAGCCACTAGTTCAAAGCCACTAATAAAGCCACTAGTTCAAAGCCACTAATAAAGCCACTAGTTCAAAGCCACTAATAAAGCCACTAATAAAGCCACTAGTTCACAGCCACTAATAAAGCCACTAGTTCACAGCCACTAATAAAGCCACTAGTTCAAAGCCACTAATAAAGCCACTAATAAAGCCACTAATAAAGCCACTAATAAAGCCACTAGTTCAAAGCCACTAATAAAGCCACAAGTTCACAACCACTAATAAAGCCACTAATAGAGCCACTAATAGAGCCACTAATAGAGCCACTAATAGAGCCACTAATAGAGCCACTAATAGAGCCACTAATAGAGCCACTAATAGAGCCACTAGTTCAAAGCCACTAATAAAGCCACTAGTTAAAAACCACTAATAGAGCCACTAGTTCACAACCACTAATAAAGCCACTAATAGAGCCACTAATAGAGCCACTAATAGAGCCACTAATAGAGCCACTAATAAAGCCACTAGTTCACAACCATTAATAGAGCCACTAATAGAGCCACTAATAGAGCCACTAATAGAGCCACTAATAGAGCCACTAATAGAGCCACTAATAAAACCACTAATAGAGCCACTAGTTCAAAGCCACTAATAAAGCCACTAGTTCACAACCACTAATAAAGCCACTAATAGAGCCACTAATAGAGCCACTAATAAAACCACTAATAGAGCCACTAGTTCAAAGCCACTAATAAAGCCACTAGTTCAAAGCCACTAGTTCACAGCCACTAATAAAGCCACTAGTTCACAACCACTAATAAAGCCACTAGTTCACAACCACTAATAAAGCCACTAGTTCAAAGCCACTAGTTCAAAGCCACTAATAAAGCCACTAGTTCACAACCACTAATAAAGCCACTAGTTCACAACCACTAATAAAGCCACTAGTTCACAACCACTAATAAAGCCACTAGTTCAAAGCCACTAATAAAGCCACTAATAAAGCCACTAGTTCACAACCACTAATAAAGCCACTAGTTCAAAGCCACTAATAAAGCCACTAATAAAGCCACTAGTTCACAACCACTAATAAAGCCACTAGTTAAAAACCACTAATAAAGCCACTAGTTAAAAACCACTAATAAAGCCACTAGTTCAAAGCCACTAATAAAGCCACTAGTTCAAAGCCACTAATAAAGCCACTAGTTCAAAGCCACTAATAAAGCCACTAGTTCAAAGCCACTAATAAAGCCACTAGTTCACAGCCACTAATAAAGCCACTAGTTCACAACCACTAATAAAGCCACTAGTTCACAGCCACTAATAAAGCCACTAGTTCAAAGCCACTAATAAAGCCACTAATAAAGCCACTAATAAAGCCACTAATAAAGCCACTAGTTCAAAGCCACTAATAAAGCCACTAATAAAGCCACTAATAAAGCCACTAGTTCAAAGCCACTAATAAAGCCACTAGTTCACAGCCACTAATAAAGCCACTAGTTCAAAGCCACTAGTTCAAAGCCACTAATAAAGCCACTAGTTCACAACCACTAATAAAGCCACTAGTTCACAGCCACTAATAAAGCCACTAGTTCAAAGCCACTAGTTCACAGCCACTAATAAAGCCACTAGTTCACAACCACTAATAAAGCCACTAGTTCACAGCCACTAATAAAGCCACTAGTTCAAAGCCACTAATAAAGCCACTAATAAAGCCACTAATAAAGCCACTAGTTCAAAGCCACTAATAAAGCCACTAGTTCAAAGCCACTAATAAAGCCACTAGTTCAAAGCCACTAATAAAGCCACTAGTTCAAAGCCACTAATAAAGCCACTAATAAAGCCACTAGTTCACAGCCACTAATAAAGCCACTAGTTCACAACCACTAATAAAGCCACTAGTTCACAGCCACTAATAAAGCCACTAGTTCAAAGCCACTAATAAAGCCACTAATAAAGCCACTAATAAAGCCACTAATAAAGCCACTAGTTCAAAGCCACTAATAAAGCCACTAATAAAGCCACTAGTTCAAAGCCACTAATAAAGCCACTAGTTCACAGCCACTAATAAAGCCACTAGTTCAAAGCCACTAGTTCAAAGCCACTAATAAAGCCACTAGTTCACAACCACTAATAAAGCCACTAGTTCACAGCCACTAATAAAGCCACTAGTTCAAAGCCACTAGTTCACAGCCACTAATAAAGCCACTAGTTCACAACCACTAATAAAGCCACTAGTTCACAGCCACTAATAAAGCCACTAGTTCAAAGCCACTAATAAAGCCACTAATAAAGCCACTAATAAAGCCACTAATAAAGCCACTAGTTCAAAGCCACTAATAAAGCCACTAATAAAGCCACTAATAAAGCCACTAGTTCAAAGCCACTAATAAAGCCACTAGTTCAAAGCCACTAGTTCAAAGCCACTAATAAAGCCACTAATAGAGCCACTAATAGAGCCACTAATAGAGCCACTAATAGAGCCACTAGTTCAAAGCCACTAATAAAGCCACTAGTTCACAACCACTAATAAAGCCACTAATAGAGCCACTAATAGAGCCACTAATAGAGCCACTAATAGAGCCACTAATAGAGCCACTAATAGAGCCACTAATAGAGCCACTAGTTCAAAGCCACTAATAAAGCCACTAGTTAAAAACCACTAATAGAGCCACTAGTTCACAACCACTAATAAAGCCACTAATAGAGCCACTAATAGAGCCACTAATAGAGCCACTAATAGAGCCACTAATAAAGCCACTAGTTCACAACCACTAATAGAGCCACTAATAGAGCCACTAATAGAGCCACTAATAGAGCCACTAATAGAGCCACTAATAGAGCCACTAATAGAGCCACTAATAAAACCACTAATAGAGCCACTAGTTCACAACCACTAATAAAGCCACTAGTTCACAGCCACTAATAAAGCCACTAGTTCAAAGCCACTAATAAAGCCACTAATAAAGCCACTAATAAAGCCACTAATAAAGCCACTAGTTCAAAGCCACTAATAAAGCCACTAATAAAGCCACTAATAAAGCCACTAGTTCAAAGCCACTAATAAAGCCACTAGTTCACAGCCACTAATAAAGCCACTAGTTCAAAGCCACTAGTTCAAAGCCACTAATAAAGCCACTAGTTCACAACCACTAATAAAGCCACTAGTTCACAGCCACTAATAAAGCCACTAGTTCAAAGCCACTAGTTCACAGCCACTAATAAAGCCACTAGTTCACAACCACTAATAAAGCCACTAGTTCACAGCCACTAATAAAGCCACTAGTTCAAAGCCACTAATAAAGCCACTAATAAAGCCACTAATAAAGCCACTAATAAAGCCACTAGTTCAAAGCCACTAATAAAGCCACTAATAAAGCCACTAAT